>NW_028318123.1:8037500-8078707 GCF_062004578.1 Staurois parvus
GTGACATCATCCATAGGCTTACTATGGAGCATCTGCTGTCAGCTGTCCCTCCTCTCCCCTGAAGCTGCCAATGGGAGCCAATTATGTGACCGGACTGGAGACCCCTGAGAATAGATAAGTAGTTGTAGAAGTGGGGTAGGAGCTGTTTTAAGCTTAGTTATATCTAGCCTGGAATTTCATATAATGGTGATGCAGAAAGTGCCAGATTATCTGGTATATATTTCAGAGCAGCATGCATTGGTCTTTGTGCAAGATAGGCAAGTCATGTTAGGTGTTCTGCCCATATTGTTGAAAATAAATGTATGTAATGTGTTGTAATGAATTATACTGCAATGTTATGTTATGTTATGTTGCTGCCATCGAGTGGTCAGAGTTAGTTATTATGCCTAGTTATATCAGGACTTGACAGGAAGTGGTAATTTTCACATAGAGACAGTGACCTTTAACCTGGAACTTCCTATCCTCCATTTCATGACTGCTTCTGAATCTAGCAAGCAGCATGCGGTGGAGCTCTGAGCTATTCCTGGACTTATGATGGAATTGTCCGTGGGTACACTCACTGATGGGATGAAGCTGTTGTATAATGTTTAATGTACTGAGACATATGTTTTGCTTGTGCATATGTTGTAGGTTTACAAAGTTATTCAAAACAAAGGATACATACAGATCTGATGTCTCACGTTTCTTGACTTCTGAATTATTGTTAGACTGTCTGACTAGTGTTATACAACTGTTCAATAACACAAAGCAGAACAGTAAAAGGAGAACCACGTGGCGGTCTGGAATAAACGGAGACGCCATTACTGCAGCATGAGTCTAAGATCAGGAACAATGTACCAGGTAACACACTACTGCCGACACAACGAGGTAGTGACAACAGCCCCAGTGCCCAGCAAGAGGATGTACAGTCACACGTGTACATATCTTCACAATCTAGCAAGATGTCCTCAGCAAGTTCCTCAGCAGTTAGAGCTCGTGCCAAGGCAGAAGCTGCCCGTGTCCAGCTACAGTACGCAGAAAAGGAAGCCATGATGATGCAGGAGATAGCAGCTAAGAAAGCTGCCATAGTACAAGAAGAGGCGGAATTAGAATCAAAATTGCTTATCCTGCAGCGACAGACTGCAGTTGCAGTTGCTGAAGCAGAGGCCGCTGCCTACATGGGAACAAGCCAGTCAGAAAGTGAAAAAGCATAAGGACCCAAAGGTTCCAGAAAAAACTCTATCCTCTGCAGATCGTACAAGTGAGTACGTCCAGAACCTTACTGATGTACATACAAAGGAACAATCTATTATATCTGAAGCAAAGGAATTCAAGCCAAGATCTACAGACCCCCTGGGCAGGCCCAATCAACCACAAGAGGTCAGTGGCTGCCAGAAAACCAAAAATAAAGCACTAGAATCTCCCAGGAACAAAACACAAGAGTTCCCACCACCTCAACCTAAAGACTACATGTGCGAATAACAATGTGCAGTGGATGTCACCAAATATCTCCTCCGCAAAGAATTTGTCAGCTCAGGTTTTCTCTAATTTGATGACTGTCCTGAAAACTATTGGGCATGGAAAGCTTCATTTCTGAATGCCATTGGAGGCCTGAACTTATCACCAGCAGAAATGCTTGATCTAATGATAAAATGGCTTGGTACCGAGTCAGCAGAGCATGCAAAGAGGATGAGAAGAGCAAACCTGTTCAATCCTGCAGCAGGACTCAACATGACCTGGAAAAGACTAGAAGAAACCTATGGATCCCCAGAGGTAATTGAAGGACCACTGTTGAAAAAACATGAAGTCGTTCCTACAGTGGGCTACAGAGGCAACGTGCGGCTACAAGAACTGAGTGATCTTCTGCTAGAGATAGAATATGCCAAAGAGGATGGCTACTTGCCAGGGCTTTCATATCTAGATATGGCCAGAGGCACTAATCCCATAGTAGAGAAACTACCTCCAAATCTGCAAGACAAGTGGATGTCTGTGGGAGGTAAATTCAAAGAAGATCATGGAATCGCTTTTCCCCCTTTCTCTGTGTTCTCTATGTTTGTTCGACAGCAAGTGAAAATCCGAAGTGATCCCAGTTTCGCCTTCACTACCAGCGGCAATCAAGCGCAAAGACCTCACAGACCTCACGGTAAGCCCTCTGTATCCACACACAAAACAGATGTACCTTCAGGAGTCACAGACTGTCAAAGCACCCATAAGGTGCATACAATAGAAAACCCAGATAGACATTGCCCAATACACAAAAAACCACATCCACTAAAGAAATGCAAAGGCTTTAGAAGCAAACCTATTGCAGAACGGATATCCTTCCTTAAACAAAACGGCATCTGTTTTAAGTGCTGCGGATCTACTTACCACATTGCCAAAGACTGTATAATACCAGTAGAAAGTACAAAATGTGGCAGTGAGAGACATATTGCAGCTTTGCACCCTGGCCCTGCTCCTGCACCATTAGAGACTGTAGAACCCATGAAAGATCAGGGCAGGGAGCAACAAGAGACCCCACTCTCTTCAGTAATGTCAAATTGCACTGAAGTATGTGGACAAGGCAAGCGTGCACGATCATGCTCTAAAATCTGTTTAGTGACTGTATATCACACTCGCAAAAAGAAAGGGCAGTGAAAATGTATGCAGTGCTGGATGAACAGAGCAACAGATCCTTTGCAAAGTCAGACTTCTTTGATACCTTTCACCTTAAGGCAAGTGCAGTTCCATACACCCTAGGGACATGTGCAGGGACAATTGAAACCACAGGGAGAAGAGCTACTGGCTTTACCATTGAATCCTTCAATAAGAAAGTGCAGTTCCTACTTCCTACCCTATTGTCCGTGTGTACACTCACTGATGGGATGAAGCTGTTGTATTCTGTTTAATGTACTAAAAGGTAGTTAGTAAATCTTGCCAATAACAACATCGTGGGATTTATTTACTAAAGCTGGAAAGTGCAAAATCAGGCTCATTTCTGCATAGAAACCAATCAGCTTCCAGATTTTATTGCCAAAGGTTCAATGAACAAGCTGAGGTTAGAAACTGGTTGGTTTATACGCAGAAGTGAGCCTGATTTTGCACTCTACAGCTTTAGTAAATAAACCCCCATGTGTCAACAGATAAAATCAAGCTTAAATGGACTGTGATCTTTGTTTTGTTTTTGTTTTTTTAAACTTGCCTTTACAATACTGTCCAGCTTCAGAATTGCAGGTCATGTGATCGCTTTTGGTTTCACAGTGATGCACGGACCTGCCGGTGGACGTGTCCAGTGTCAGGCATTTATGTCAGAACCGGAAATTACGTTGCCACCAAGCTTTTGCATTTCCATGGCAATGGAACGCAAGCAAACTCATCAGCAAACATCACTTGCCCCTTTCCCCATCCAAGTGTAGGGATGGGCGAAGGGTGTGGCTTGGCACTAATTGCAGAAAATCTTTAGCGGGATGACACAAGATGTAAATTGACCACGGTAGCAGGAATCTGCTGCCAAGCTAGTGTGCTCAGTTTACTTGTAGGAGGAGCGGCACAGGCTCGATCAGCCAGATAAATTAGAGCATTGGCAACCAGAAGTATACTACAAACATGAGAAATCACAATTAAATCATTTATAGAGACAGTGCAATTTTTTTTATTTTTACCTTTACAAACACTTTAAGTTTAAGTAAAAAGACAACTTTTAGTGTTAAAATTATGTTGTCCTGTAAACACTTTTCAGATATTTGTAAAAAGGTTAGAACACCATTTATCATTTTCCTTCCACTTCACAATTATGTGCCACTTTGTGTTGATCTATCACATAAAATCCCAATAAAATACATTTACATTTTTGGTTGTAACATGACAAAATGTGGAAAATATCAGGGGGTATGAATACTTTTTCAAGGCACTAAAGATGGTAAAAGAAATAGAATGAACCAAATGTACATTAAACCACTTTCTTTTCTCTTTTCCAGTATCTCTACAGCACCAAAATATTATGCAGCGATTTAGTAGAAAAAAATGAATCCTATGAGTGTTTGTTCCCCAAAGGAGCGCTAAATCTAATGTCTTTGCTACGCACACATCCACACCAAAGGACTCATTTGAGGGAGAGCTATGCTATACTATATTTTTGAAAATACATAAAGAATCTAGGGCACCTAGAAAAAACATAGGAGTAACATACAATATACAAGCACCGTGTATTTGGTGTGATTCAAATCTATAACCCTTTGGCCCAAATAAGCACTTATCCTTCATACAGCCATACATAAATGCTAGGCAATTTTGCGCAAAAATAATTTATAATATTTAACTTATGACCATTACGATTATATGAAAACATCACATGTAATTAAAGAACGATAAAATGTACCTGTAATCAAGTTACTGTACAGCAGAACTCCATTTCTGAACACTTATAGGTTAACTGTTAACAAATCCTTTGGTAGGTAATCTCTATACAGCTATTTTCAGGATTTACAAACCAAACCTTCCACACTGGACAGTCAAGTAGATAATATACTTATTGCCTGATTCAGCAATGCAGTCTACTGTGCATCTAAATCAGCATCATCGTCTCTGTCCAGGTAGCAGGTAGGCAATACAGTAAGTAATGTTCTTCCTGGTTGTGCAGGATGGAGGAGATGTATGAATGAACACAAATGTGAAGCCCAAATCAAGACAGAACAAACCTTTGCTGTGAGGGAATTTTGACTCATCAGTCAGAACACCTGCTGCCACAATAATGGGTATCTGCAGGCAACAGTGAAGCATGGTGGAGGTTCCTTGCAAGTTTGGGGCTGCATTTATGAGTTGAAGAATTGGTAAGGATCAATGGTGTCTTTAATGCTGAGCACCCTTCTAGATAGGTGCTAGTTTAGGTAAATTAGTTCTGGGCTCACTGTAATCATTGTAGTTGCATGTGAATATTTTTGTCTGTGTTTCACAGGTTGCAAAGTTGACTGCTTCCCCCTGCCTGTCCTGAAATGGTCTGGAAGATGGGGGGGGCTGGAAGAGTCAAATCAGCATCTGCACATATATGCAGCCCTGAACAATCCCTGGGGAGAGGTGCCCAGATGGTGGCTAGGAGTGTGTGCAAATACTCTGTGACCTGAAACAGAGTTGTTTTGTCCTAAAGGAGATGATTACATTCTGGGGGGGAGCAGGTGGATGTTTGGGGGTTGTTTGCTGCTGAAAGTTGATGGAGCTGACTGAGGAAGTTTTCCTCTGGGGATCGAGTCTGGTATCACTGCAAAGGGGTCTAGAAGATATTGGAAGGAGGCAGCCATTTATCCAAAAGGTATTAGTGCGCACAGACTGGTTTGAGAAATCCTTGAGACTCTTGTGCTAGAGTCAGTTTTGTTCAAAAGGGACATTGTGTCTGGTGTTCTGAAAAGCTCAGTTTATTAATGGATTGTGCAAGAACCCTGCTCATGTCTTTGGAAACAAGCTTAGTATCCTCAAGTTGCTGTTACAAAGCTCAGTCCATTATTTGCTTGTGCAAGGACTCTGCTCAGATCTTAAGAGGAAGATTAGTGTCCTCAAGTTGCTGCTAAAAAGGTACTGGAGTATTCTACAGTTACCCAGAACCTACACAAGTTAAAGTTCTATAATAAAGCATCAGAAAAGCATACCCCTAGACTGTTCATTGAGCCAAAAGAGTGATTGTGACTGTGTGCCTGACTGCAGGGCAACTACAAGAAAAGACTTTAGGGACCCCAAAACTGTGGGTTCCTGCGGGAGTGAGCGCTACATTGTCATCATGCCATACCAGCAGGAAGGTGTGTGATTGCCCCAGATTATTCTGCAGCAGAACAATGACCCCAAACATGCAGCCAATGCAATTAAGGACTATCTTCAGTGTAAAGAAAAACAAGGTGTCCTGGAAGTGATGATTTGGCCCTCACAGAGCCCTGATCACCCCCTTACCATCAAGTCTGTCTGGGAATACATAAAGAGACAGAAGGATTTGAATCAGCCTGCATCCACAGAAGATCCACGGTTAGTTCCACAAGATGTTTGAAACAACCTACCTGCTGAGTTCCTTCAAAAACTGTGTGCAAGTGTACCTAGAAGAATTGATGCTGTTTTGAAGGCAAAGGGTGGTCACATTAAATATTTATTTGGTTTGGATTTCTCTTCTGTTCATTTACTCTCAATTTTGTTAATTGATAAAAATAAAATGTTAAGTTATTTCTGAAAGCATTGTTAACTTACAAGATTTTTTTCAAATCTGCCTAAAACCTTTGCACAGTACTGTATGTAATGGTATACTGTGGATAAAAGAATTACACCCTTGGCTTCAGAAGCTGGTATAGCCCCTTTAGCAGAAATGTCTTCTTCTACAGCTGTCTATCAGTCTCGGACATTGACTCAGTGAATTTTTTGAGCACTTCTTTATGCAAAATTCCTTCAGCTGCAAGACGTTTGTGAGCTTCCTTGTATATAAATTACTTGTTTCAGATCCCTATATACCATTTCAATGGGTGTATTCAAAATGATTTAATCATTTTGAATCATTATAGAATTGAAAGATCTATTTCTGGTTCAAATTCAACTTCTGGAAAGATCGTCTCAGAGCCTCGTCAAGTACACTTTGATATGATACAAAAATCATAACTGAGTGATGACTGCAAGCTGTCCAAGCCCTAAAGTAGCAAAGCAACCCAAGCCATAATATTTCCTCCGCCATGCTTCACAATTCATATGAGGTTCTTCTCCTGAAATGTTGTCTACGGTTTTGCGCTAAACAGGTCTACAATCTCGACCATAATCCCCTCAATTAAATCAGCTGCACCACTTGTGTAAAACATTAAGTTTTTATTTAATACAACAATGTGAAAAAGACAACACCCTAACCCCTAAAATAAATCAAAATGCTATAAAGCTCATCACAGAACCCTCTGAAATGTAAAGAACAATTAACAATGGTTTAAAAAAACACATGGAAATAAATAAAGATTTCAGTTGTAGTAACAATATAAACTAATTGTACTTGTAAACCCCAAGAGGTGTTTTGCAGGAGCACCTATCTGCAGAGAACCCAGGTTCCATAAATACAGCACAAAATACATGCTATGATCATAATACCAGTGGTGACAACAAAACTAGCTCAAACAAAAATATTTATAAAGTAAGCACTAAGCAACTATATAAAAAAACTACCTGTGAACAGACGGCATGAAAGGCTTCAACTGCATCAGAAGTCCAGTGCTTGAGGTCACCATTTTTCGAGGTGAGGATGGTAATAGGACAACAACAACAAAGAAGTTGTTGATGATCTGTCAGTAGCAGTTTTGAGACTGCTTTAGGACCACTAGGCAAAGATCGGTTGGAGACAGCAGCAAATTTCTTAAGGTCCAAGTGAAGGCCTTCTTTGAAAACTATATAGCTTGGCGCTGGCACCTGAGGAAGTTCAAATAGACATTTTTCAGCTTTAGTATAGAATTTATTTTCATAGCATCATTGCAAGGTTGGGCTTGCCACAGAGGAGGCTTTACCAGGCTCATTAAATATTCTTTGGAAGAATGCCAGAAAAGCAGCAATGCGGCTGTTAGTCACAAGGTTGCTTTCTCTCAGAGTGGGGAGTCTAGGACATGGCTTACCAAGGGAGCAGGAATATTACATAGATCATTTTAGTGCAGTATGTAGGAAAATTCTATTGCTGTAGCTCAAATTGCAATTGATTTAGAAACCTGCATTAACACCTGGAGACCTTGAAGATGGGTGGAGTAGGCGGCAAATGAAACATGGAGGTCCCAGGAGTGAGAGACAGCTATGCTGAAGAGGCATGAGATGTAGCTGAAGACTCAGCAGCTGGAGTAACAGAGGCCACCAACTCATCCAAATGGGGTGCAAATGGTGTGGAACTGTTGGATTATTTGCACTTGACTAGCTACCTGGGCACCGAGCCTTTAATAGAGAAACTAGTTAGGTTCTGTAGCTGATTGTGACAAGTCAGATGAATTCATGATCCAAGCAAAACTGTAACAGAAAAGGGTCTGTTTCCACTGAGACAAAAACATTCCAGGTACCTGTGCATAGATACTGTATCAGCAGACGGTACTGCCAGTGAGGTGTTGCAGGCCAGACAACTGCAGAATGTGCCAGAGAGTGCAGACACAAGCAACATGGAGGAGCAGAGCCACACAAGTTTCTCTATTCAACAGAGCAGAATTTAACAGTGTGGGTAGCAGGACAGGTAAGTTATTAGGTGTATTCTTTGTAGGGCACTGCTGTTTTATGGTTTTTAGAGGCAACTACTTTACATTACAAGATTTAATTTCCAGATCAGAATGAAGAGTTTGTGCCCTAGGAAAACTTTAGGATAAAATCGCTGTTCTTTTGAAATTAGAGTTGCCATTCAAGGTGGATTGGAGCATTTTAAACGACCAATCCAATATCAGTTCAGAATTTTGTCTCTTTTTGTAGCTCTCTACTGCAAATGTAATCAATGTTTAGCCAGTCATGTTACAGGAATTTTTTTTTTTGTTTTCGAAGACATATCTCCAATCAGCTAGGTAGTCCACATATCTGCATCTCTTTGCAACCTACAAAGCAGGTAATCACTGAATATGCTCCAAGATAATTCTATGACCAGGACATTCTAAATTTCTGAATTCCAACATAACAACGGTTTTGTACATTGCAAATGCTTACATATAAGAAGATAATTACATGCTGCATTAAGAGCTAATATATCCCTTTCAAATAGAACATAGTCAACTAGCCTCATACTTTGATATGTTAGTGCTGGCTTAGAAAAAGCATCAGTTTTCAGCATTGAAAGGGTTCTTTTTATGGAGTTCTCTCATAATTGGTCCTTGCAAACAAAAGACATTTAACCGAGTCATTATTTGTATATCCGGAGAATCAATCATTACATGGCTGATTTCACACACAAGTTATTTTGTGCACACTGTTGTGGCCAATCTGCAGGGTAACTGAAAGCCCCAAAGTACCTTTTATTATGGTGAGAAACTTCAACTAGGATCACCTTTGCCCTAGGTGGCACAGCCTGTGGTTCATATTCAAAGGCATTCATGAGAAACTAAAAGCTTCAATAGATAAAAAGAAATGTGTGACACTTTTATATAACAAAACAGAGTTATAATCCAGTGTTCTACAAACACAAGTTCAAATCACGATAAGCCATGAAAGGAGAAAGGTTTTAAAGGCATCTTAATTAATCTGATTACTGATGTATCTCTTAAGACGTGAGCAGAGATACAGAAGTAGATCTGAAGACAGCTTGTAACAGCTCAGATTTCGACAGTATTATTTTTGCTCTTTGTATTGCTCAAGTGTATGGACAAAATGTTTTCAACATTTTCCAAACTAGAATGCCTAGCCATAGATGAATCTGCTTTAACTCTTCAGTCCTTTGGATCCAATAGCCTGATCAGATATTAAAGAGGAGCTCCAGTCTCCCTGCAGTTACAGTAGCTGCTGACTTTTAATATAAAGGACACTTACCTGTCTGGGGATCCAGCAATGTCCTCACCCAAGCAGATTCTTCAACTGGCTTCAGGTGCAGGCACCAGCATCTGAGGTAAGGGAAACCAGCAATGAAGCCTTCCAGCTTCACAGCCAGTTTTCTACTGTGCTTGGTCCTGCAGTCCTGCTTGTGCTTGGTCCTGCAGTCACCAGGGACCTCTGATGTGTTCCAGAAAGCTGTGGGGGGGGAAAGAAGCGCTGATCTGACTGGAAGTGGGACTTGGTACTTGTCAAAACTAGGTACCCGCTCCCCCCAAAAAAGTGCCAAATGTGGCAGTGGAGTTTGGCAGGGGTGGTGGGGGGGAATTCAAACAATTGGAACTTCTCTCTCTTGGATGAAGTTCTGTTTAAGGGTAACAGCATTTTACAGTTCAGCATTGCTATTTGTACAGAATAACTGAATAAGGCATTTGAAGAAAATCTGTTATGAGAGAAACATTTAGGCTGCTAAAGGTGTTAGTTGCCTGCCTGTTTCTGGTTTAAGACCCAGATCCAAAAAAAAAAAAAAAAAAAAAATATTCCAAGGTGTTGCTAAAAATAAAAGCATAGCTCCAGCTGCTATGCTCACACAATCTCCAGCAGTTTCCCCCACACACTCACTGATCCAGCGACGTAGAGCTACTCCTAACATCAATATACCTACTTTCAAAGGGCTCACACTGTCAACATCCCCCCATCTTAACCTCACAAGACAAATGCTGCAGAGACCATTACGTGGTACCACTCTCTCTTTGAGAATGTTGGCTGCTTTATTAAAACAAAACCTGCCATAAGAGAAATTCAGGCTTCCATAGCTGGCTTCTTCTGCATATGCTAATTGCCTGGCTGTCATGTTGACTCTCTTGCATCAATACCTAATTGCCTGGCTCTCAGGTTGGTCCCCATGCTCCAATACTTTAAGAAACTGACCTTAAACAGTTATGTTTATATGGACTTATGACTTTTCTCTGACTCATTTGTTCCAGGTCACTAATTTCTCTATCTATCCATTCAGTTGTATCCGACCCTTGGTGATTGCATGGACCGTGAATTCCATGAATTCTCTTTATTTTTACAGGGTAGGTTGCCAGGTTTTTCCCCAACCCCTACCATGCAGGAGATCCTGCATGGCCAGGGATGAAACTAGGACAATTTAGACAGGAGCCTACCAGCATGTCTTTGGAGTGTGGGAGGAAGCCAGAGTACCCGGAGGAAACCCACGCAAGCACAGGGAGAACATGCAAACTCGATGCAGGAGGTGCCATGGTTGGGAATTGAACCCATGACCCATTTACTGCAAGGCAGATATGCTAACCACTAAGCCACTGTGCCGCCTGTCACTGATTTAGTATATGTGAAACCCAGATCCAGGCTCAGGTCCTTCTCCCTCCATTTACAAGGAGCACTGTGTGGCACAGCTCTGTGTAACATTTGGGATCCACCCACCACCAAGAATGACCAGTGACCTTATCAAATATAGCAAAAAGAAAAAGTATACAGAAACATTTTTAAGGTCAGTACCTTAAAGTATTGAAACAAGAGTTTCAACCTGAAAGCCATGCAGTTAAAGAGTAACTCCACTTTTGTTAAAAAAAAACCCAAAACAAACCCCTCTGGGTGATCTATATACGTTAGAGGGATTTTAACAACTTTGTTGCTACTTTGAAGTAAAAGTTTGTTTTCTTCAGAGTGAATCTGAATGGGAGCGATTTACTTTAACCGCTTCATGCCTAAAGATAAAACAAATCCTAATGCCTAAGCACAATTTTGCAACTTTCACATGTGTTAATAAATCTGTATATATCATCACAACTACTTTATACATCCAGATGAATTATACCTTGTTTTTTTCAGGACAAATTTGGTGGTGAATGGTAATGGATATCTCCTGATATTTTTTTTTTATTATTATAAAAGGAAAACTGGCCCAAAATTAGGAAAAAAACCCACATTTTTTAATTTAGCCATATATCTCTTGTTACTACGATAACCAACCACCAAAGAACAGCCCAAAATAAATTCTCCTGCTCCTGACGATCGCAGCGATGCCACATATGTGTATATTAATTGTTGTTTGTACCCGTACTGCAGCCCAGAAACAATAGTGTGCATTTTGCTGACACTGATACTGACACTAACTGACACTGATACGAATTTGAAAAAAAATCCTACCTAAAATATACTGACCCTGAACTTTGACCCAGATTTTAACCTTTTGAGCCTTACTTGACCCAAACACTAACCCTGGCACTGACTTAGATCAAACCTTGATATAGGTATTTTTCTTTTTTTATTCTATTTTTTAATACAGTATGTATTTATTTATTTTACACACTGTTGGTTTTTTTCCTCTCTCTGAAAGGACAGAGAGAGATACAATGTATCTCTCTCCTCCATTCGGAGAGAGAATACAAAGGGGGTGGGCTTCACAATGTCTGATTACTGTGATAGCCAATCAAAGGCTATCACAGCAATCAGCTGACCCAGAATCAGAAGTTCCGGGTCCCAATCATTAGTACGGCACTCAGGGCTCATGGTGAGACACCGATCTCTGTGCTGGGCACCCAGCACAAAGGGAGATACACAAATATGAAGCCCCACAGCATAAGGTTCAGTGCAGTAAGGCCACATATTTGTGTGTGGTCAGTGTCAAGGGGTTAATAATCAGCTGATGCAGTTGCAGTGTTCCAATGAGGAAAATGCAGGGTCTGAATTCCTTTAGAAGTGATTAACCCTTTGGAAGTATCTAACAAAAAAAAAGGACATTTTTGTTGCAGAGGATGCCTAAAAATCTGACTTTGTATTTGTGCATATTTCTGGGAAAACCAGTGAACTAAATCACAAAATTATGAACTGAAATCTCTAGGGGGTGTTCTGTACATCAATGATGTACGGAATGCCTCCAAGTCGCTTTTACAGAAAATTTCAGTGATTCAGATTGAAAAGGAAAAGTAATTTTTGGTTTGTTATTTATTAGAGGTACTTATATAGCGCCGTCAATTTATGCAGTGCTTTCCATATATATTATACATTCACAGCATTCCTAACCATTTCTAACCCTAAAGGGGGTACAAACTAAGGTCCCTAACTTACATTCATACATACACATACTAGGGCCAATTTAGACAGGATCCAAATGAACTACCAGCATGTCTTTGGATTGTAGGAGGAAATCGGAGTACCCGGAGGAAACCCACGCAGGCACAGGCAGAACATGCAAACTCCAGGCAGCTGGTGCCATGGTTGGGATTCGAACCAACGACCCTAGTACTGCCAGGTGAAAGTGCTAACCAATAACATGCAATTACAATATGCTTAGTGTGGCAATTGTATATTCTGTTAAAAAATTTATTTTTTTTGTAGTTTTCCTATGGAGCTAGCTTTAAATATTGATACAAGTCAACATGAGAGCCAGGCAATTAGCATGTCCAGAAGAAGTCAGCTATGGCAACCAGCATGTTTCTGTTATGACCGGTTTCTTCATTTTTCATAGATCTTCAAAAATGAAATGTGTAAAGTGTTTCCCACAGAGTAGTGTTTGTCATAACAAAAAAGAACAATTAAAGAATCATGTACTCAGACTTATGGCAAAGTGAATCTCTAAATCACTGTTAAAACATGGGGGACATAGGCCAAAACAGTATGCAATTATCCAAAAGTAAAGCAATTCTTGCAGCTCTTTGAAATTACTCAAGAAAAAAAGTAACTAAATTGCAACAAAAAACAATGAACAGTCAATAGTTCACATAAAAATTAATTTCAGCTGCACTAAAAAAATTAAGCAGTGGAGAACACTTACTAAGATAAGCACATTTATGTTGACATGTCATTATATTTGTCCAATGTTGGACAGCTGAACCATGCTGAAAGATGGCCACTAGCTGAGATTGGACCCAGCATGGCACAACACCACTGGAAACTCCGGTTGACTGCTACAGAAGAGCCTCAGTGTTCTCGTCATTGTCATTCACTTTGCTGATATGCCTTCTCTATTGTTTAAGTTTTTGAATGCAATTGTTATTTTTTGTCTTTTTTCTTTTTACGTTTTTAAGTACACTAGGTAATGTGCTCTTTACACTTTATAATATTTAATGTCTGAATAAGGATGACAATTGAGCATGCAAAAATAATCTGATCACCCTCTAGTACCTGTTTTTTGTAAGCATTTCATAAATCTTTCAACTCTGAGGAACCTTTACATTTAGGAGAGTCGTAACAGGAGAGCGCATGTCATTGGTGCTTATCACAGCAGGGAACATTAATGATCAAGTAGGTCATCCAAGTAAATTTTTCCCCCAAACATGATCACCCAGCTGTTTTCATAAAGTAGGTTTATAGACATTAGAAAAATTCCAGATTGAGCAATTGTCATCTCACATGTATGGGTAGCTTTAAATTCATGGTTTACACACAATTTTATATCTGCACAGCAGCCAGCAAAAATTATCAACTGATTTTGATGGACTTGTTGCCATGACAACTTTTGACTGTCTAAAATGAATGTATATTTCATGTTTATCTAGTTTCCAAAAAAGGGTATAGCAATATATTAGTAATGATATTATGCTTGTACATGTAAACCGCAACATTAAACTTTTCCTATTTGCTTCCACCAGGTCTGTATACAATTGGAAGAATTTTGTTATATCTGTTTCTTAAGCTCAAAAAACCTATTGATGGTATCAAAAATTCAGAGCTGCTTGGTTTCTTGTGCATACTTCCCGTGTTATCGCAAAGAGCTCTCCTAGTCCTTATCTTGGACTACAGAATGATTAGTCTGCATATTGTAGAGATATGAGTGTGTGTTTGATTCAGCAGTTTACCAAAAGATATAGGGCAGAGCTGATGATACCCAGACTACAGAAATATTACTTGTTGTCAGCCCACAGAAAATGCTTAAAAAGGAGAAGTACAGCCAAGGCTCTTTTGGCTGTACTTCTCCTGTGGATCAGAGGAGTGCAGATCATTCTGCACTCCTGTGACCCGTTTTCAGATGACAGTGGGCTGAAGTTGCTGCTGGCTGATGTCACTCAACTGATCCAGGCTGGGGAAAGATCCTGACTTTAAAGTCAGGATCCATCAGAGTCAGAGTCTGGAGAGGCATCTGGCTCAGCCTCTCAGCGGGGAGGGGGAGTCAGTGCAGACAGCTGTCTATCTGCTCACAGCGGCGGAGAGAACTCAGCAATCAGCGGTCAGCTGATCACAGAGTTCTCACACTTAGAGCTGGCGGGGGCAGATAAGCAAGTATAATTACTTATAGGTAAGTATATTTTTTTGGGGAAAAGAAAACCTTCCGATTTAAAAGCAAAATTAAACCCTCATAGGATAAAAAATAAAAAAATTTAATTGCATGCCCTATGGCACCATTTTTTTTATATCTCCATTTTGGTGCAGTCTTTACAGCAATGTCCATTCGCAGAAGCACAGCTCGGGAGTAAGCCTGCTCGAGCAACCCCATAGCAAGATGCTTGCTATTGGGGGCACTCAGCACAGGGGGGGGGGGGGAGCCAGGACTGCCGGCAAGGGACCCAAAAAGTAGAGGATCAGGCTACGCCGTGCAAAAGCATTGCACAGGACAGTTAAGTATAAACAGGTTTGTTATTTTTTAATTAGAAACTTTAGAATCACTTTAATTTACTCCAGATGCCAAAATCATATACAGTGCACAGCGTTAGATTTTGAGTAGGAAGGTGCTTGAAAACCTTACATTTTTAACTAATGTTCTGCTATAAATGGATAAAACATGAGTAATTATGTATGTGTTGCAGAGATTTGCTGCATAGGTTTTTCCTTGCTTGATATACACTTTCATTATATTGTGCACCAGGAACAATGCTCAGACAGGTTCAATGACACTGTACATTTCTAGAGAACTGTTTCATTTTTGGAAGTAATAAGAAAGGGTAAACATTCTAGAATCCATCAAAATAACACGTGACAATGTGCTTGGCTCTGTATTTTCTTGACATTTTTATTTTTATGAACAGTTACTATATTTCTGGACAGTTGATTAAAGTTTAGCTAATTTAAACCATATTTGCTATAACATGATCAAAGTAAAAAATGATTAAATAAGAAGATGAAATGACTCTACTCAACCAAAGTATACATATAATTTCACAGTTCAAGAGAGGGGTTTATAAATCAAATCGTTTTCTGACACAAATTCTAATGAAACAACTTCATTTTAACAGAAAAAAAACTGATTAGGGGAATTAATCCAACTGCTACTGATATGGTTTCATTGGAAATCCCCCCTCCCAGTATAGATAGGCTCACAGATTCCACACAAAGTTTTTATTCTGCATTCTTTTGTTCATCCTGATGCATTCTTTTTGTTCTCTTAGCTTTCTAATTCACTGTGTCAGACAAATGTTCCCCAAGCAGTGCAGATGAGTTTCAGGAATATCACTGAAGTATTTTAAAATTGAACTACTTTTACAGATTAAGACATCCTCATCTGAAACCAATTCTAGCTATGTGCTAAATCCTTTAAACCGGTAATAATTTACCAGAAGATTCAAAATAATCAACAAGGAACTTAAAGCAGTATTAAACCCAAAAGTAAACATTTTTTTTGCAGCTTACCAATTCTTAGGTGTGATGTTGCATTAGTTTCCTTTTTAGGCTTTCTTTCTTCTGTCTCCAGATGGTGATCCCATCTGGTGATCCAGCCACACACTTCCAGATGCGTGATAACATCACCATACTTCGCTCCTTCCTATGCATTTCGGATACCAGTTTCATGCTCCACTTTTGGTCATTAGATTTTTTTTGAGGTGATGAACCCAGTTTCCTGTAGTTCAAAATAATAGCAGTGTGTTGAAAAAAGCAAATAAAGCTCAAAATCCTTCTAATAGCTTTTATTCCATACACACAAATGCATTGGGAACACTACACATTCTATTCCGAATCAAAACATGAAGAAAAATATCAAATTTGTGTTGTTCCTCTAAAAAAAAAATTGAAGAAAAGTGAATATTAGACTGTTCAAAAAAATAGTAGTGTTTGTATTCTTCTTTACAAACTCAAACATTCACTATATAAACTGAAAAATGTTTGAAGATTTTGCTTTCCTTTGAATCAATTAATATTTAGTTGTGTAAGCACTGTTTCTGAGAACTGCTGTACATCTGTGTTGCATGGAGTCAACCAACTTCTGGTACCTTTGAACAGGTATTCCAGCCCAGGATGATTGGACTACATTCCACAGTTCTTCTCTATTTCTTGGTTTTGCCTCAGAAACTGCATTTTTCATGTCACCCCACAAGTTTTCTATTGGATTAAGATCCGGGGATTGGGCTGGCCACTCCATAACGTCAATCTTGTTGGTCTGGAAACAAGATGTTGCACGTTTACTGGTGTGTTTGGGGTCATTGTCTTGTTGGAACACCCATTTTAAGGGCATTTCCTCTTCAGCATAAGACAGCATGACCTCTTCAAGTATTCTGATGTATTCAAACTGATCCATGATCCTTGGTATGCGATAAATAGGCCCAACACCGTAGTATGAGAAACATCCCCATATCATGATGCTTGCGCAACCATGCTTCACTGTCTTCACAGTGTACTGTGGCTTGAATTCAGTGTTTGGGGGTCGTCTGACAAACTGTCTCCGGCCACTAGACCCAAAAAGAACAATCTTACTTTCATCAGTTCACAAAATGTTGCGCCATTTCTCTTTAGGCCAGTCAATGTGCTCTTTGGCAAATTGTAACCTCTTCAGCACGTCTTTTTTCCAACAGTGGGGCTTCTTGCAGATAGCTTGACTTCACATAGGCATCTTCTAATTGTAACAGTACTCACAGGTAACTTAAGACCTTCTTTGATCTTCCTGGAGCTGATTGTTGGCGGAGTCCTTGCCATTTTGGCTATTCTTCTATCCATTCGAATGGTACTTTTTTGCTTTCTTCCACGTCTTTCAGGTTTTGGTTGCCATTTTAAAGCATTTGCGATCATTTTAGCTGAGCAACCTATCATTCTCTGCACTTCTTTATATGTTTTACCCTCTCCAATCAACTTTTTAATCAGGGTACGCTGTTCTTCTGAACAATGTCTGGAACGACCCATTTTCCTCAGAATTTCAGAGAGAAATGCACTGTAACCAGCATGTACAACATTTGCTGCCTTCTTTCCTTAAATAAAGGGCAATAATTGCCACCTGTTTTTCAAAGAATGAATGACCTCACTAATAGAACTCCACACTGCTATTATTTTGAACATGCCCCTTTCAATTAGTGATTCAATTACACAGAATCAGCAGCATGCATGTCATGACTGTTGGGTCTGTTGGATTTCTGTTACTCTACTACACCTGCTAGTAAATTATTTGCCATGTAGAAATATCATTTCTACCAAAAACAGTGATTGATCAGGTTAGTGATGTCTGACTGCTATTATTTTGAATAGAGATGAGCGAATCGAAGTAGCCGAAGTGGAATTCGAGTCGAATATCGGAAAAATTTCGATTCGCGCCGAATCCGAAAAATAGCCTAATTCGGACGCGCGAATCGAAATTTTTCCGAAAATGGCGGCTGACATGTGCGGCGACGGAGCGGGGATGTCTGGGAAGGCGCGCAGACAAGGCGCGCTGACCCATAATGCATTCCTCAACGACATGTGATCGCATCAGCCAATCAGCAGCCAGCCAGCTAGCACTGTGTAATGGTCGAGCTATAAATAGCGGCCATTTTGGAATTCTTCATTTGCCTGCAGTCATTGAACAGAGGCAGACCGCTCTGTATTAGGGACAGGGACAGAGTTAGGGCCACAGAAACGATACTTAGGGACAGAGAACTATTACTCAGGGACACAGAATTGTTAATTAGGGCCACAGAATCGTTACTTAGGGACAAAGAAACGCTAGTTAGGGCCACAGAATTCATACTCAGGGACAGACAGAATTGTTACTGAGTGCCAGAGAATTGTTACTTAGGGCCACAGAAACGTTATTAGGGCCACAGAATTGTTACTCAGGGACAGACAGAATTGTTACTGAGTGCCAGAGAATTGTTACTTAGGGCCACAGAAACGTTATTAGGGCCACAGAATTGTTACTCAGGGACAGACAGAATTGTTACTGAGTGCCAGAGAATTGTTACTTAGGGCCACAGAAACTTTAGTTAGGGCCACAGAATTGTTACTCAGGGACAGACACAGAATTGTTACTGAGGGCCACAGAACTGTTACTTAGGGCCACAGAATTGTTACTCGCACAGACACAGAATTGTTACTCGCACAGACACAGAATTGTTACTGAGGGCCACAGAACTGTTAGTTAGGGCCACAGAATTGTTACTCGCACAGACACAGAATTGTTACTCGCACAGACACAGAATTGTTACTGAGGGCCACAGAACTGTTACTTAGGGCCACAGAATTGTTACTCGCACAGACACAGAATTGTTACACAGGGACACAGAACTGTTACTGAGGGCCACAGAACCGTTACTTAGGGCCACAGAATTGTTACTCGCACAGACACAGAATTGTTACTCGCACAGAAACAGAATTGTTACTCGCACAGACACAGAATTGTTACTCGCACAGACACAGAATTGTTACTCAGGGACACAGAACTGTTACTGAGGGCCACAGAACTGTTACTTAGGGCCACAGAATTGTTGCTCGCACAGACACAGAATTCTTACTCGCACAGACACAGAATTGTTACTCAGGGACACAGAACGGTTACTTAGGGCCACAGAACTGTTAGTTAGGGCCACAGAATTGTTACTCGCACAGACACAGAATTGTTACTCGCACAGACACAGAATTGTTACTGAGGGCCACAGAACTGTTACTTGGGGCCACAGAAACGTTAATCAGGGACACAGAATTGTTACTGAGGGCCACAGAACTGTTAGGGCCACAGAATTGTTACTCGCACAGACACAGAATTGTTACTCGCACAGACACAGAATTGTTACTCGCACAGACACAGAATTGTTACTCAGGGACACAGAACTGTTACTGAGGGCCACAGAACTGTTACTTAGGGCCACAGAATTGTTACTCGCACAGACACAGAATTGTTACACAGGGACACAGAACTGTTACTGAGGGCCACAGAACCGTTACTTAGGGCCACAGAATTGTTACTCGCACAGACACAGAATTGTTACTCGCACAGACACAGAATTGTTACTCAGGGACACAGAACTGTTACTGAGGGCCACAGAACTGTTACTTAGGGCCACAGAATTGTTGCTCGCACAGACACAGAATTCTTACTCGCACAGACACAGAATTGTTACTCAGGGACACAGAACTGTTACTTATGGGCCACAGAACTGTTAGTTAGGGCCACAGAATTGTTACTCGCACAGACACAGAATTGTTACTGAGGGCCACAGAACTGTTACTTGGGGCCACAGAAACGTTAATCAGGGACACAGAATTGTTACTGAGGGCCACAGAACTGTTACTTAGGGCCACAGAATTGTTACTCGCACAGACACAGAATTGTTACTGAGGGCCACAGAACTGTTACTTGGGGCCACAGAAACGTTAATCAGGGACACAGAATTGTTACTGAGGGCCACAGAACTGTTAGGGCCACAGAATTGTTACTCGCACAGACACAGAATTGTTACTCGCACAGACACAGAATTGTTACTGAGGGCCACAGAACTGTTACTTGGGGCCACAGAAACGTTAATCAGGGACACAGAATTGTTACTGAGGGCCACAGAACTGTTACTCGCACAGACACAGAATTGTTACTCGCACAGACACAGAATTGTTACTGAGGGCCACAGAACTGTTACTTGGGGCCACAGAAACGTTAATCAGGGACACAGAATTGTTACTGAGGGCCACAGAACTGTTAGGGCCACAGAATTGTTACTCGCACAGACACAGAATTGTTACTCGCACAGACACAGAATTGTTACTAAGGGCCACAGAACTGTTACTTGGGGCCACAGAAACGTTAATCAGGGACATAGAATTGTTACTGAGGGCCACAGAACTGTTACTTAGGGCCACAGAATTGTTACTCGCACAGACACAGAATTGTTACTGAGGGCCACAGAACTGTTACTTGGGGCCACAGAAACGTTAATCAGGGACACAGAATTGTTACTGAGGGCCACAGAACCGTTACTCGCACAGACACAGAATTGTTACTCGCACAGACACAGAATTGTTACTCAGGGACACAGAACTGTTACTGAGGGCCACAGAACTGTTACTTAGGGCCACAGAATTGTTACTCGCACAGACACAGAATTGTTACTCGCACAGACACAGAATTGTTACTGAGGGCCACAGAACTGTTACTTGGGGCCACAGAAACATTAATCAGGGACACAGAATTGTTACTGAGGGCCACAGAATTGTTACTCGCACAGACACAGAATTGTTACTCGCACAGACACAGAATTGTTACTGAGGGCCACAGAACTGTTACTTGGGGCCACAGAAACGTTAATCAGGGACACAGAATTGTTACTGAGGGCCACAGAACTGTTACTTAGGGCCACAGAATTGTTACTCGCACAGACACAGAATTGTTACTCAGGGACACAGAATTGTTACTCAGGGACACAGAATTGTTACTCAGGGACACATAATCGTTTAATTAAAGAGTATGTCAGACAACATGCAGAGGAGTGGCAGAGGAGGCAATGTTTTAGGAGCGAGCAGACGTGGCAGCAGAGGAAGGGGTCGAGGCAGCACTATTCGCAGCCAGAGGCCAGTGCTCCCGGTGTCATCCAGCGGTCGTGTCTCCACCGACAACCCTGCCGTCATCGATTGGTTGGCTCGGTCGTCTTCCTCTTCCCTGGTCACCTCTGACACCTACAGCCAACGGTCGGTGGGTACGTCAGACACAACCGTTAGTTGGCATGGCCCGGGACCAAGCCCACTGAAATCACGTGTCCTCTACCTGCCCCTGTCCTTTGGTGTTCCCTCACCAAGCGAAGTATCGCATGCTGTGGGCTCAGCCCCACTGTACAGTGAGGAAGAGCTAACAGAGGGCGGTCAGGAACGGGGGGAGACATCCGCCTTTTCAGCAGCCAGGCGAAGAAGTAGTGGCGAGGAGAGTGGCCCGGTAGCCGGTCTAGAGCCTGGTCTGTCTCCTGACCCAGACGCAGCCGAGGGGGCTAGTAGTGAGGCGGAGACCCTACTTGATGATGAGGAGGTTGATCGCACTTGGCAGCCTCGTCGTCATCAGGCAATTTCTTCCGCATCATCAGGAGAAGAGGGTGGCAGCTTGGCAGTGAGCGAAACAGTCGGTGGGTTGCCCAGGAGACAGCAGCAGGGTCGCAGCAGTGTCAGTGGAAGCAGTGTCAGTGGAGCCAAACGGCCATGGAGTAGAGCACCAGCTCCACTGCAGCCTACCACCACGGCCAGTAGTGGTGCCGGTGTTCACGGAGGAAGCAGCAGTCAGCCAGTGAGGAGTATCGGGGGCAAAGTTTCCTACTCGGCGGTGTGGCAATATTTCGTCAAGCCGCCCGAGGAAGTAAACGTAGCCGTATGTCGACTATGTGGCCAGAAAGTCAAGCGTGGCCAGGGGGCCCATGTTGGGACTACAGCGTTGCGGCAGCATATGCAGCGTCGCCATTTGGTGGCCTGGGAAAACCGTGATAAAGATACGGCGGTTCTGCCCGCCCCAGCCCCCGCTCCATCACCCGCTCCGTTACTTGCTCCGTCACCCGACGTCAATCGCCCTCCATCAGCCAGTCAAGGCTCCAACACCTCTGCTGAGGGGAGTTGTCGCTCGTTGGCATCTTCCGCTCGTTCAGATGCTCCTTCTCCTGCTACTCCTCTTCACGGATTCCGTCAGCAGTCTTTCTTGGAATCCGTTTCCAAGAGACAACAGTTTGCGAGCACGCACCCGACGGTGCAAAAGCTGAACGTCCTCCTGTCCAAGTTGCTGGTGCTGCAGTCCCTCCCTTTCCAAGTGGTGGACTCAGCACCTTTCCGAGAAATGATGGCTTGTGCCGCGCCGCGGTGGAGAGTGCCAAGCCGTCATTTCTTTGCCAAAAAGGCAGTGCCAGCCCTGCATTCACATGTAGAAGACATGGTGGGCCAGTCTTTGAGCATGTCGGTCTCTGCCAAAGTGCACGGCAGCGCCGACGTGTGGAGCTGTAACTACGGTCAGGGACAGTACATGTCATTTACGGCCCACTGGGTGAACGTGGTGCCGTCACAGCCGCACCAGCAACTTGGACAGGTCACGCCGCTTTTGCCTCCACGTTTGCACGTCCTTGGTCCGGCAAAGATGTCCGCCTCTACCACCTCTTCTTCCGCCGTGTCCTCAGCCGCCACCCCCGTGCCAAGTCCCATTACCCGACCGGCATATCACATGTGCAGGGCGCAACGGTGTCACGCTGTTCTGTACCTGGTATGCCTTGGCGAACGTAGTCACACAGGGGAGGAACTTCTGAGTGTAATGAACAGAGAAATCGACAGATGGCTGTCTCCGCGCAAACTGAAAATCGGAACCATGTTGACCGACAACGGAAAGAACATGGTGTCTGCTCTGCATCAAGGAAGGTTGTGCCATGCGCCATGCATGGCTCACGTGTTCAATCTGGTTGTCAAGCGGTTCCTAAAATCCACCATCCCACTGCAAGACATCCTTAAAATGTCACGTAAACTTTGCATGCATTTCAGCCATTCCTACACCGCAAAGCACACCCTCCTTGAGCTGCAGCGGCAGAACGGAATTCCACATCATCGCCTGATCTGCGACGTTGCAACAAGGTGGAATTCAACCCTACACATGTTAGACCGCCTTTACGAGCAGCGAAAGGCCATCACCGATTTCCTGATGTTACAAGCGGATAAAGGTACTCCCCTGTGTAACTTCGATGTCAGCCATTGGCAGCTCATGCGTGACACCTGCCGCTTGCTCAGGCCCTTTAAGGAGGCCACGCTATTCGTGAGTCGGCAGGACTATGGGATGAACGACGTCATTCCTCTGTTGCACGTCCTTGAACAAATGCTGTTAACAATGGCTGGTCAGGGTGCGGTAGACGTGGCGCACAGATCTCAACGCCACATGACCCCTGTGGGGGCAGGACAGGAAGAAGAGGAGGAGGTAGAGGAGGACATTTGTGCTCAGGAATTATTGAGTGAAATGGGTGGTTTTTCCACTCAGCGGACAGGAGTGGAGGAGCAGGAGCATCTGGTAGAGGAGGAGGAGGAGGAGACAGAGGACCCTGACGCACCGTGGCAGTATGCTGTGGAGATGGAGGCAGGGAGTCCCTCGCATTCCTTGGCACAAATGGCCCATAGCATGCTCGGTTGCTTGCGTAGCGACAGCCGAATAATAACCATCAGACAGAGGGATGACTTTTGGCTGTCCACCTTGTTGGACCCTCGCTACCGTTCCAAAATGGTGGCCTTTTTCACACCTGCTGAGAGGGAGGCCAAAATAACATACTATAAAAACCACCTATGTAGTCAGTTGGTCTCTGCCTTTGTGCGCCAACGTCCATCCTCAGACACTGTGGGCCCTGTGCGCTCGCGTTCCGCTGCCATGGCAGCAGGGGAGGGGTGGGGTGGTAGGAGCAGTGGCAGCTCCACCAGCAGCGGCTGCCTCAGTCTGCAGTCGATGATGAGTAGCTTTCTTCACCAGCGCAGTGAGGAAACTACTAACCAGCCGCAGCAGCAGCAGCAGCAGCAGCAGGTGGACCTGGAGCAGGAGCTCAAACAACAGGCTTGGGCCTACTTGGACAGCACCCTGCCAACCGAGGTAGACAATCCCCTTGACTACTGGTCAACGAAACTTGACCTTTGGCCCCAACTAGCTGAATTTGCCCTTGAAAGGCTGTCATGCCCGGCCAGTAGCGTGGCATCGGAGCGCGTGTTTAGTGCGGCAGGAGGTATTGTAACTCCGCGGAGGACACGACTGTCCACCCAAAGTGTGGAGAGACTCACGTTTGTGAAAATGAATCAGGCGTGGATTAGTCTGGATTTCAAACCACCAGTTCCTGACACAACTGACTAAATCCGCCATGAATCATGCCTCAAACATGTGCCACTTTGAGGTCTCCTCACACACTGCTGGTGTGTAGAATTTTTTGACATAGGGTGCTGGCAGATTACGGGCCTCCCATAGCTGCTGCCAGGCCCCTAATCTGCCATAGGCCCCTATATACCGCCTCCTCATGCTGCTGCCAGGTCCAGAGTCTCTCATGGGTCCCTGTACGGCCTCCCATTGCTGCTGTCTCCATCGCCACACTCTGCCATGTGCCACTTTCAGGTCTCCTCACACTGCTGGTGTGTAGAATTTTTTGACATAGGGTGCTGGCAGATTACGGGCCTCCTATAGCTGCTGCCAGGCCCCTAATCTGCCATAGGCCCCTATATACCGCCTCCTCATGCTGCTGCCAGGTCCAGAGTCTCTCATGGGTCCCTGTACGGCCTCCCATTGCTGCTGTCTCCATCGCCACACTCTGCCATGTGCCACTTTCAGGTCTCCTCACACACTGCTGGTGTGTAGAATTTTTTGACATAGGGTGCTGGCAGATTACGGGCCTCCCATAGCTGCTGCCAGGCCCCTAATCTGCCATAGGCCCCTATATACCGCCTCCTCATGCTGCTGCCAGGTCCAGGGTCTCTCATGGGTCCCTGTACGATCTCCCATTGCTGCTGTCTCCATCGCCACACTCTGCCATGTGCCACTTTCAGGTCTCCTCACACACTGCTGGTGTGTAGAATTTTTTGACATAGGGTGCTGGCAGATTACGGGCCTCCCATAGCTGCTGCCAGGCCCCTAATCTGCCATAGGCCCCTATATACCGCCTCCTCCTGCTGCTGCCAGGTCCATAGTCTCTCATGGGTCCCTGTACGGCCTCCCATTGCTGCTGTCTCCATCGCCACACTCTGCCATGTGCCACTTTCAGGTCTCCTCACACTGCTGGTGTGTAGAATTTTTTGACATAGGGTGCTGGCAGATTACGGGCCTCCTATAGCTGCTGCCAGGCCCCTAATCTGCCATAGGCCCCTATATACCGCCTCCTCATGCTGCTGCCAGGTCCAGAGTCTCTCATGGGTCCCTGTACGGCCTCCCATTGCTGCTGTCTCCATCGCCACACTCTGCCATGTGCCACTTTCAGGTCTCCTCACACACTGCTGGTGTGTAGAATTTTTTGACATAGGGTGCTGGCAGATTACGGGCCTCCTATAGCTGCTGCCAGGCCCCTAATCTGCCATAGGCCCCTATATACCGCCTCCTCATGCTGCTGCCAGGTCCAGGGTCTCTCATGGGTCCCTGTACGGCCTCCCATTGCTGCTGTCTCCATCGCCACACTCTGCCATGTGCCACTTTCAGGTCTCCTCACACACTGCTGGTGTGTAGAATTTTTTGACATAGGGTGCTGGCAGATTACGGGCCTCCCATAGCTGCTGCCAGGCCCCTAATCTGCCATAGGCCCCTATATACCGCCTCCTCATGCTGCTGCCAGGTCTAGAGTCTCTCATGGGTCCCTGTACGGCCTCCCATTGCTGCTGTCTCCATCGCCACACTCTGCCATGTGCCACTTTCAGGTCTCCTCACACTGCTGGTGTGTAGAATTTTTTGACATAGGGTGCTGGCAGATTACGGGCCTCCTATAGCTGCTGCCAGGCCCCTAATCTGCCATAGGCCCCTATATACCGCCTCCTCATGCTGCTGCCAGGTCCAGAGTCTCTCATGGGTCCCTGTACGGCCTCCCATTGCTGCTGTCTCCATCGCCACACTCTGCCATGTGCCACTTTCAGGTCTCCTCACACACTGCTGGTGTGTAGAATTTTTTGACATAGGGTGCTGGCAGATTACGGGCCTCCTATAGCTGCTGCCAGGCCCCTAATCTGCCATAGGCCCCTATATACCGCCTCCTCATGCTGCTGCCAGGTCCAGGGTCTCTCAGTGGTCCCTGTACGGCCTCCCATTGCTGCTGTCTCCATCGCCACACTCTGCCATGTGCCACTTTCAGGTCTCCTCACACACTGCTGGTGTGTAGAATTTTTTGACATAGGGTGCTGGCAGATTACGAGCCTCCCATAGCTGCTGCCAGGCCCCTAATCTGCCATAGGCCCCTATATACCGCCTCCTCATGCTGCTGCCAGGTCCAGGGTCTCTCATGGGTCCCTGTACGGCCTCCCATTGCTGCTGTCTCCATCGCCACACTCTGCCATGTGCCACTTTCAGGTCTCCTCACACACTGCTGGTGTGTAGAATTTTTTGACATAGGGTGCTTGCAGATTACGGGCCTCCTATAGCTGCTGCCAGGCCCCTAATCTGCCATAGGCCCCTATATACCGCCTCCTCATGCTGCTGCCAGGTCCAGGGTCTCTCATGGGTCCCTGTACGGCCTCCCATTGCTGCTGTCTCCATCGCCACACTCTGCCATGTGCCACTTTGAGGTCTCCTCACACACTGCTGGTGTGTAGAATTTTTTGACATAGGGTGCTGGCAGATTACGGGCCTCCCATAGCTGCTGCCAGGCCCCTAATCTGCCATAGGCCCCTATATACCGCCTCCTCATGCTGCTGCCAGGTCCAGAGTCTCTCATGGGTCCCTGTACGGCCTCCCATTGCTGCTGTCTCCATCGCCACACTCTGCCATGTGCCACTTTCAGGTCTCCTCACACTGCTGGTGTGTAGAATTTTTTGACATAGGGTGCTGGCAGATTACGGGCCTCCTATAGCTGCTGCCAGGCCCCTAATCTGCCATAGGCCCCTATATACCGCCTCCTCATGCTGCTGCCAGGTCCAGAGTCTCTCATGGGTCCCTGTACGGCCTCCCATTGCTGCTGTCTCCATCGCCACACTCTGCCATGTGCCACTTTCAGGTCTCCTCACACACTGCTGGTGTGTAGAATTTTTTGACATAGGGTGCTGGCAGATTACGGGCCTCCTATTGCTGCTGCCAGGCCCCTAATCTGCCATAGGCCCCTATATACCGCCTCCTCATGCTGCTGCCAGGTCCAGGGTCTCTCAGTGGTCCCTGTACGGCCTCCCATTGCTGCTGTCTCCATCGCCACACTCTGCCATGTGCCACTTTCAGGTCTCCTCACACACTGCTGGTGTGTAGAATTTTTTGACATAGGGTGCTGGCAGATTACGGGCCTCCCATAGCTGCTGCCAGGCCCCTAATCTGCCATAGGCCCCTATATACCGCCTCCTCATGCTGCTGCCAGGTCTAGAGTCTCTCATGGGTCCCTGTACGGCCTCCCATTGCTGCTGTCTCCATCGCCACACTCTGCCATGTGCCACTTTCAGGTCTCCTCACACTGCTGGTGTGTAGAATTTTTTGACATAGGGTGCTGGCAGATTACGGGCCTCCTATAGCTGCTGCCAGGCCCCTAATCTGCCATAGGCCCCTATATACCGCCTCCTCATGCTGCTGCCAGGTCCAGAGTCTCTCATGGGTCCCTGTACGGCCTCCCATTGCTGCTGTCTCCATCGCCACACTCTGCCATGTGCCACTTTCAGGTCTCCTCACACACTGCTGGTGTGTAGAATTTTTTGACATAGGGTGCTGGCAGATTACGGGCCTCCCATAGCTGTTGCCAGGCCCCTAATCTGCCATAGGCCCCTATATACCGCCTCCTCATGCTGCTGCCAGGTCCAGAGTCTCTCATGGGTCCCTGTACGGCCTCCCATTGCTGCTGTCTCCATCGCCACACTCTGCCATGTGCCACTTTCAGGTCTCCTCACACACTGCTGGTGTGTAGAATTTTTTGACATAGGGTGCTGGCAGATTACGGGCCTCCCATAGCTGCTGCCAGGCCCCTAATCTGCCATAGGCCCCTATATACCGCCTCCTCATGCTGCTGCCAGGTCCAGGGTCTCTCATGGGTCCCTGTACGGCCTCCCATTGCTGCTGTCTCCATCGCCACACTCTGCCATGTGCCACTTTCAGGTCTCCTCACACACTGCTGGTGTGTAGAATTTTTTGACATAGGGTGCTGGCAGATTACGGGCCTCCCATAGCTGCTGCCAGGCCCCTAATCTGCCATAGGCCCCTATATACCGCCTCCTCATGCTGCTGCCAGGTCCGGAGTCTCTCATGGGTCCCTGTATGGCCTCCCATTGCTGCTGTCTCCATCGCCACACTCTGCCATGTCCAACTTTCAGGTCTCCTCACACACTGCTGGTGTGTAGAATTTTTGACATAGGGTGTTGGCAGATTACGGGCCTCCCATTGCTGCTGCCAGGCCCCTAATCTGCCATGGGCCCCTATATACCGCCTCCTCATGCTGCTGCCAGGTCCACAGTGTCTCATGCCATGTGCCACTTTCAGGTCTCCTCACACTGCTGGTGTGTTGAATTTTTTGACATAGGGTGCTGGCAGATAATGGGCCTCCTATAGCTGCTGCCAGGCCCCTAATCTGCCATAGGCCCCTATATACCGCCTCCTCATGCTGCTGCCAGGTCCAGAGTCTCTCATGGGTCCCTGTACGGCCTCCCATTGCTGCTGTCTCCATCGCCACACTCTGCCATGTGCCACTTTCAGGTCTCCTCACACACTGCTGGTGTGTAGAATTTTTTGACATAGGGTGCTGGCAGATTACGGGCCTACCATAGCTGCTGCCAGGCCCCTAATCTGCCATAGGCCCCTATATACCGCCTCCTCATGCTGCTGCCAGGTCCAGGGTCTCTCATGGGTCCCTGTACGGCCTCCCATTGCTGCTGTCTCCATCGCCACACTCTGCCATGTGCCACTTTCAGGTCTCCTCACACACTGCTGGTGTGTAGAATTTTTTGACATAGGGTGCTTGCATATTACGGGCCTCCTATAGCTGCTGCCAGGCCCCTAATCTGCCATAGGCCCCTATATACCGCCTCCTCATGCTGCTGCCAGGTCCAGGGTCTCTCATGGGTCCCTGTACGGCCTCCCATTGCTGCTGTCTCCATCGCCACACTCTGCCATGTGCCACTTTGAGGTCTCCTCACACACTGCTGGTGTGTAGAATTTTTTGACATAGGGTGCTGGCAGATTACGGGCCTCCCATAGCTGCTGCCAGGCCCCTAATCTGCCATAGGCCCCTATATACCGCCTCCTCATGCTGCTGCCAGGTCCAGAGTCTCTCATGGGTCCCTGTACGGCCTCCCATTGCTGCTGTCTCCATCGCCACACTCTGCCATGTGCCACTTTCAGGTCTCCTCACACTGCTGGTGTGTAGAATTTTTTGACATAGGGTGCTGGCAGATTACGGGCCTCCTATAGCTGCTGCCAGGCCCCTAATCTGCCATAGGCCCCTATATACCGCCTCCTCATGCTGCTGCCAGGTCCAGAGTCTCTCATGGGTCCCTGTACGGCCTCCCATTGCTGCTGTCTCCATCGCCACACTCTGCCATGTGCCACTTTCAGGTCTCCTCACACACTGCTGGTGTGTAGAATTTTTTGACATAGGGTGCTGGCAGATTACGGGCCACCCATAGCTGCTGCCAGGCCCCTAATCTGCCATAGGCCCCTATATACCGCCTCCTCATGCTGCTGCCAGGTCCAGAGTCTCTCATGGGTCCCTGTACGGCCTCCCATTGCTGCTGTCTCCATCGCCACACTCTGCCATGTGCCACTTTCAGGTCTCCTCACACACTGCTGGTGTGTAGAATTTTTTGACATAGGGTGCTGGCAGATTACGGGCCTCCTATTGCTGCTGCCAGGCCCCTAATCTGCCATAGGCCCCTATATACCGCCTCCTCATGCTGCTGCCAGGTCCAGGGTCTCTCAGTGGTCCCTGTACGGCCTCCCATTGCTGCTGTCTCCATCGCCACACTCTGCCATGTGCCACTTTCAGGTCTCCTCACACACTGCTGGTGTGTAGAATTTTTTGACATAGGGTGCTGGCAGATTACGGGCCTCCTATAGCTGCTGCCAGGCCCCTAATCTGCCATAGGCCCCTATATACCGCCTCCTCATGCTGCTGCCAGGTCCAGAGTCTCTCATGGGTCCCTGTACGGCATCCCATTGCTGCTGTCTCCATCGCCACACTCTGCCATGTGCCACTTTCAGGTCTCCTCACACTGCTGGTGTGTAGAATTTTTTGACATAGGGTGCTGGCAGATTACGGGCCTCCTATAGCTGCTGCCAGGCCCCTAATCTGCCATAGGCCCCTATATACCGCCTCCTCATGCTGCTGCCAGGTCCAGAGTCTCTCATGGGTCCCTGTACGGCCTCCCATTGCTGCTGTCTCCATCGCCACACTCTGCCATGTGCCACTTTCAGGTCTCCTCACACACTGCTGGTGTGTAGAATTTTTTGACATAGGGTGCTGGCAGATTACGGGCCTCCCATAGCTGCTGCCAGGCCCCTAATCTGCCATAGGCCCCTATATACCGCCTCCTCATGCTGCTGCCAGGTCCAGAGTCTCTCATGGGTCCCTGTACGGCCTCCCATTGCTGCTGTCTCCATCGCCACACTCTGCCATGTGCCACTTTCAGGTCTCCTCACACACTGCTGGTGTGTAGAATTTTTTGACATAGGGTGCTGGCAGATTACGGGCCTCCCATAGCTGCTGCCAGGCCCCTAATCTGCCATAGGCCCCTATATACCGCCTCCTCATGCTGCTGCCAGGTCCAGGGTCTCTCATGGGTCCCTGTACGGCCTCCCATTGCTGCTGTCTCCATCGCCACACTCTGCCATGTGCCACTTTCAGGTCTCCTCACACACTGCTGGTGTGTAGAATTTTTTGACATAGGGTGCTGGCAGATTACGGGCCTCCCATAGCTGCTGCCAGGCCCCTAATCTGCCATGGGCCCCTATATACCGCCTCCTCATGCTGCTGCCAGGTCCAGAGTCTCTCATGGGTCCCTGTACGGCCTCCCATTGCTGCTGTCTCCATCGCCACACTCTGCCATGTGCCACTTTCAGGTCTCCTCACACACTGCTGGTGTGTAGAATTTTTGACATAGGGTGTTGGCAGATGACGGGCCTCCCATTGCTGCTGCCAGGCCCCTAATCTGCCATGGGCCCCTATATACCGCCTCCTCATGCTGCTGCCAGGTCCACAGTGTCTCATGCCATGTGCCACTTTCAGGTCTCCTCACACTGCTGGTGTGTTGAATTTTTTGACATAGGGTGCTGGCAGATTATGGGCCTCCTATAGCTGCTGCCAGGCCCCTAATCTGCCATAGGCCCCTATATACCGCCTCCTCATGCTGCTGCCAGGTCCAGAGTCTCTCATGGGTCCCTGTACGGCCTCCCATTGCTGCTGTCTCCATCGCCACACTCTGCCATGTGCCACTTTCAGGTCTCCTCACACACTGCTGGTGTGTAGAATTTTTTGACATAGGGTGCTGGCAGATTACGGGCCTCCTATAGCTGCTGCCAGGCCCCTAATCTGCCATGGGCCCCTATACCGCCTCCTCATGCTGCTGCCAGGTCCAGAGTCTCTCATGGGTCCCTGTACGGCCTCCCATTGCTGCTGTCTCCATCGCCACACTCTGCCATGTGCCACTTTCAGGTCTCCTCACACACTGCTGGTGTGTAGAATTTTTTGACATAGGGTGCTGGCAGATTACGGGCCTCCCATAGCTGCTGCCAGGCCCCTAATCTGCCATAGGCCCCTATATACCGCCTCCTCATGCTGCTGCCAGGTCCAGAGTCTCTCATGGGTCCCTGTACGGCCTCCCATTGCTGCTGTCTCCATCGCCACACTCTGCCATGTGCCACTTTCAGGTCTCCTCACACACTGCTGGTGTGTAGAATTTTTTGACATAGGGTGCTGGCAGATTACGGGCCTCCCATAGCTGCTGCCAGGCCCCTAATCTGCCATGGGCCCCTATATACCGCCTCCTCATGCTGCTGCCAGGTCCACAGTGTCTCATGCCATGTGCCACTTTCAGGTCTCCTCACACTGCTGGTGTGTTGAATTTTTTGACATAGGGTGCTGGCAGATTATGGGCCTCCTATAGCTGCTGCCAGGCCCCTAATCTGCCATAGGCCCCTATATACCGCCTCCTCATGCTGCTGCCAGGTCCAGAGTCTCTCATGGGTCCCTGTACGGCCTCCCATTGCTGCTGTCTCCATCGCCACACTCTGCCATGTGCCACTTTCAGGTCTCCTCACACACTGCTGGTGTGTAGAATTTTTTGACATAGGGTGCTGGCAGATTACGGGCCTCCCATAGCTGCTGCCAGGCCCCTAATCTGCCATAGGCCCCTATATACCGCCTCCTCATGCTGCTGCCAGGTCCAGAGTCTCTCATGGGTCCCTGTACGGCCTCCCATTGCTGCTGTCTCCATCGCCACACTCTGCCATGTGCCACTTTCAGGTCTCCTCACACACTGCTGGTGTGTAGAATTTTTTGACATAGGGTGCTGGCAGATTACGGGCCTCCCATAGCTGCTGCCAGGCCCCTAATCTGCCATAGGCCCCTATATACCGCCTCCTCATGCTGCTGCCAGGTCCAGAGTCTCTCATGGGTCCCTGTACGGCCTCCCATTGCTGCTGTCTCCATCGCCACACTCTGCCATGTGCCACTTTCAGGTCTCCTCACACACTGCTGGTGTGTAGAATTTTTTGACATAGGGTGCTGGCAGATTACGGGCCTCCCATAGCTGCTGCCAGGCCCCTAATCTGCCATAGGCCCCTATATACCGCCTCCTCATGCTGCTGCCAGGTCCAGAGTCTCTCATGGGTCCCTGTACGGCCTCCCATTGCTGCTGTCTCCATCGCCACACTCTGCCATGTGCCACTTTCAGGTCTCCTCACACACTGCTGGTGTGTAGAATTTTTTGACATAGGGTGCTGGCAGATTACGGGCCTCCCATAGCTGCTGCCAGGCCCCTAATCTGCCATAGGCCCCTATATACCGCCTCCTCATGCTGCTGCCAGGTCCAGAGTCTCTCATGGGTCCCTGTACGGCCTCCCATTGCTGCTGTCTCCATCGCCACACTCTGCCATGTGCCACTTTCAGGTCTCCTCACACTGCTGGTGGGTTCCATTTTTTGTCATAGGGTGCTGGCAGATTACGGGCCTCCCATAGCTGCTGCCAGGCCCCTAATCTGCCATGGGCCCCCGTACCGACTCCTCATGCTGCTGCCAGGCCCGTAATCTGTCATGGGCCCCTGTTGTCGCTTGTTGGCATATTCCGCTCGTTCAGATGCTCCTTCTCCTGCTACTCCTCTTCATGGATTCCGTCAGCAGTCTTTCTTGGAATCCGTTTCCAAGAGACAACAGTTTGCGAGCACGCACCAGACGGTGCAGAAGCTGAACGTCCTCCTGTCCAAGTTGCTGCTGCCAGGCTCGTAATCTGTCATGCGCCCCTGTAACGCCTCCTCATGCTGCTGCCAGGTCCAGAGTGTGTCATGGGCCCCCGTACCGACTCCTCATGCTGCTGCCAGGCCCGTAATCTGTCATGGGCCCCTGTACCGCCTCCCCATGCTGCTGCCAGGTCCAGAGTGTGTCATGGGTCCCTGTACGGCCTCCCATTGCTGCTGCCAGGCCCGTAATCTGCCATGGGCCCCCGTACCGACTCCTCATGCTGCTTCCCAGGCCCGTAATCTGCCATGGGCCCCTGTACCGCCTCCTCATGCTGCTGCCAGGTCCAGAGTGTGTCATGGGTCCCTGTACGACCTCCCATTGCTGCTGTCTCTATCGCCACACTCTGCCATGTGCCACTTTCAGGTCTCCTCACACTGCTGGTGGTTTCCATTTTTGTCATAGGGTGCTGTATGGCCTCCCATTGCTGCTGCCTCCACCGCCACACTGTGGCTCCACACTCTGGTTTTGGCCCCGTGACTGCCCAAATGAGTGAAGTGTTCGGTGATTCTAAGATCGACGGCACTCATCTGCATGTCATACTGACTGACAGTATTATTTCTCTTCCCCAGCAGACTCCAAGGGCATTTAAATTAAAGGTACAGTGTTCAGCACTAATATTAAGTCTCTCTGAAGCCTAGAAACACCCTTTTTTAAGTTAAATTCACAGCGAATATATTCGACTCGAATCGAAATTTTTCCACGAATTCGCCGAATCAGTCGAATCGAATTTTTGAATACTTCGCTCATCTCTAATTTTGAACACAACTGTACATAGCTTGTTACTACTGTCTGTTTTTCAGTTCGTGAGATTCAGTTACTTCTATTGTTCTGATCACCAGCAATAAAAGTAAGGGCAAGTCCAAAATTTTGAGCTGACACCAGAACAGGAATAAAGGGGAAATCCTCCAATGGGGACACATGTTCCCTTAAAAACTAAGAGGGGATATCCCTTACATTGGAAAGATATTATCTCACTTCCTGTTAAGTTAAGAAACTTTCTTAACTAGACACAGCTGGCCAAAAAAATAAATAAATAATCATGACCGTAATTTTAACCCTCACCTACTCTGCCCAAAATACAAAGACAAGTTTTGACTTTAGATAAATGATAAAACCTATGCAAAGCCTTCAATACATTTTGATAAAAAATCTGCCAGATCCTTGAAATATTTATTTATTTCAGCAGCAATGTGACTACAACCCTTGTAGCTGTGGGCGTGGAAACACCCATCCTTTTCATGCTTCCTGCACTCCTCTCTTTCACAGGCTGCCATTGGGTGTCAGTCTGTGATGATGTTGGTTGACTACGGGACTACAGGCACGCTGTGAATTGGCATAGCACCTGCATGTCTCAGAGAGATGTAATGGGCACAAAATGATTATCCTAACATGGATCTGTTTCTGTGCTTAAAGTGTTATAAAAAAGAGATATATAGAAAAGGAAGCCATTCACTCAGTAGGAGACTAGCAGGATCACCAGGTTTTACAGTGCTTCTAAAATAAAAAGGATCCAAAATATTTAAGTACACCACCCCACCTATTACATTTTAAATTTAAACACACTTTCAAAATAAAGCAATCAATTCATAAAAAAAAAAAAAAAAAAAAACACGTTTGCACATATAAAAATACCAATACAACTTTCACCTCAGGAATAGCTTCATTAATGGACTTTAACTGAATTATATCCCTAATTAAAGATAGAATCTGTTACAGCCTGGCCGATGCTTATTGATGTGAGTGGTTTGGTTATGCCTATTTAATTATAAACCTCACCCTCCCTCCCCCACACCCCCCCTTTTTTTTTTTTTCTTTTCTCCCCTCTTCCCTATATATTTGTCCTCTTTGTTCCCCCCCCCCACCTCATTATGATATTACCTTTCATATTCTTCCTCCATTCCCGCGCTCGTCTCTTTCTTTCTCTCTTTTGCACCCCTTTTTTATATTCTAACTAGCTATATTTTTCATAAGGTACGGAGCACTCATAGATGTACAGGTGTAACAATAATCCACAAAACTAACCCACACTTTTTGTATATGGAAACATAGGACACATATGCCTTGATATGACACTTTTGTCTTGCACTTCACAGTCCTGTTCTTTGAGCCCTCCCTACACAAGGACTAGTATACACCGTATTTATCTAAATTACATATTGTTATCATTGCTATGGTTATATATTATGCATCTGCCTTACTGTGGGACTTCGTTTCAGGATGATCTACAGTCTACTTAAATGTCCTGATCCCGTCTGCGTTACGGGAGAAAATGTAAGAGGATGTGCGCGGACTGCGATCCGTATCTGTATATGACTTGTTTTGCCTTTCATACTTCAATAAAACTTTTTTGGGAAAAAAAAAAAAAATACCAATACAAAAACCCCAAAAAACATTAAAGAGGAACTCCACTTTTGTTAAGAAAAAAAAATATTCCCCTCTGAGTGATTTATGTACATTGCAGAGATTTACAAAAAAAACAAAAAACAAAAAAACAAAAAAACACACCTTTGTTGCAGAGTTCTATCTTTTCTACCTTATTCTGAAGAAATAGTGTGTTTGTCTGTGTCCATGTGTAGAGTGAATCTGTGTGCAAGGGATTTTATAATTATCAATCAGCTGCATTTGCAGGGCACTAATGAGGACATTGGCAAGGTCTGCATCCTTTTAGACGTGATTTCCCTTTGGGAGTATCTCACCATAAATTACATTTTTGTTTCAGAGAATGCCTAAAATCTGACTTGCATCTTAGTGCAGACTTCTGGAAAAAATAAATAGTCAGCCAGTCACACAAGCAGGAAATGACATTTCTGGGAGGTGTTCTGCACACCATCTGTGTACAGACCACCTCCAGGTTGTCATGTTGCATTACATTTTACAGAAAATCAAAGTGCTGCAGATTGAAAAAGAAAGGTCATTTTTAATAACATTACATTACAATATGACTTGTGTCACAAATGTATAATCTATATTATTTTTTTATTTGCTTTTTTTTTTCCAATGAAAGTGGAGTTAGCCTTTAAAAATGAAAACATTTGTAATGTGATACTTCAGAAATGTATCATTTAGGGGAAACTATAAGTTTTAAATTCAATTTATATTTGAATTATTTTTTATTTTTTAAGTTTATAAGGTTTGAAGCAGTTTCCAGTGCCGTCCCCACTGAGCAAATTGCCAAGAAGGGTCACCAGGTTGTCCTGGTGACCCTTATCACTGGGACAGAAAGTGAAGAAAATGCAAAATGTTACAGTTATCATTGGGACAGAAGGGAAGGGGATACCTTTTCCTGTAACAGCTGTCCAACACGGAATTTCCATGTACTTTGGGCATATTTCTTCCCGTCTCCAGGAAAAGAAGTGAAATCTCAGCAATGAGACTCAATAGGCTTTGGATACGGGTTTTAGCTAGGAGGGGCAGTTTTCTTTCCAGTACTCTTGGGGGAAAAAAAAAAAAAAAAAAAAAAAAAAAAAAAAAAAAAAAAAAAGGTATTGCTTTCCCCATGTTAGCCTAAGCTATAGCTCTGCATGCAGTTCAACAATGAGCTCTCAGCAGGGTCCCTGTCTTTTTTTTAGCAAGAACTGTTATGGACACACTAGCAGTCTGTCCCTCTTATGTGCTGCCTCAGCAGTCATTCCTTAGATCGGATCCCTGAATGCAGACTCTTCCATTTTCATGCCAAATCATCTGTCCTTTTCTCCTGTGGAATCTTTAGTTTCCAAATACACATTTATTACAGGATTTTTCACAAAAGCTGGTGTCTCATAACATTCTTCATTTTCTAAAGAGAGTACAATAGTAGCTGTTTGCTTCTCGACAGTAACTGAAAGCATGTATGAAGCTGTACAGAGCAGGAAGGAAGATGAGTCACTCCTCTGACAAATTTAGTTGTGTGTCATTCGAGGTTGAGTTATTGAGCTCTGTAAACAATACTCTACCACATAGCAGCTACGATTAATCTGATGCACATGTAAGGAGCTCAACCTTTGGGCAGAAAAAAATAAATATAACATATTTAAATACTTTATATTTACATTACAAGAAAATGAAAAAACTATTTGTGAAAAATTATTTTTTCTCCCTAAGCATTTTCAGATAAAGACAATATATAGTAATACACTAAGGGCAGATTTACTATAAATGGTGCACGCCTCATCTGGTGTAGCTGTGGAAAGTGAAAGACAATCTGAGCAGTCACTATTAATGCAAAATACCATAAACTATCTGTGACATATAAACCTGATATATATAGATCACAAACAAATTAATATGGTCACAAATCTGTGAATTCTGTGCTGTGCATGGTAGCCAATCAGCTTCTAACATCAGCTTGTTCAATTAAGCTTTGGCAATAAAACCTGGAAGGGGATTTGATTCTATGCAGAGTTGCACCAAATTTTGCATGATCCAGTTTTAGTACATAACCCCCTAAATCTAGAACGGTCTGTGGGATGTAACAGTGTTGTGTAGCAGGGTAGCACACTCACTATTCTGTTTCTGCCCAACCCTCGGTCAATTCCTCTGATCCAGCAGAGTACTATGAGCATAGAACCTGCTGGATCCCAGCTTGGCCATTTAAGAAACACCTTTAAAGAAACCCAGCCTTGCCTAATGTGCATTTTTAGGGTCCTCTAAAAACAACTCCAGGCTTTGCTGAAAAAGAACCCTGCTGTGACCCCAATGCATAGGGTCGTCTCCAGGAGACATCTGATATATGTTAGACGAAAGAGAAGTCTACACCAGAAGTATTTTTTCAAAAGGTTTACTAAATTAAAAAATGCAAGGTGCAGGTCAACCTCTCAGGTGGGCAGCAGTACATGGCTTACAGGTGCATAGCAATCTACTAAAAAGGCAATACAGCAACGCAACTCCAAAATACTAGAGTCCATAGAGCAGAAACAAAACTAAAGAATGAGTGTCCCAGAGGTCAGCATCCCCCTTTGAGGAATGTGATTAGTTCCAATATACACTGCTCAAAAAAAAAAATTAAAGGAACTTTTAATCAGAGTATAGCATTAAGTCAAACTCCTGGGATATTGATCTGGTCAGTTAAGTAGCAGAGGGGGTTGTTAATCAGTTTCAGCTTCTTTGGTGTTAATGAAATTAACCAGATGGGCAACAATGAGACAACCAAAAAGGAATGGTTTTACAGGTGCAGGCCACTGACATTTTTTCCCTACTCATCTTTTCTGATTGTTTTTTTACTAGTTTTGCATTTGCTAGGGTCAGTATCACTGCAGAGGTTGCACAGGCAGTCCAACTCCTCCAGGATGGCACATCAATACGTGCCATTGCCAGAAGGTTTGCTGTGTCTCCCAGCACAGTCTCAAGAGCATAGAGGAGATTCCAGAAGACAGGCAGTTACTCTCGGAGAGCTGGATAGAACCGTAAAAGGTCCTTAACCCATCAGCAGAACCGGTATCTGCTCCTTTGTGCAAGGAGAAACAGAATGAGCACTGCCAGAACCCTACAAAATTACCTCCAGCAGGCCACTGGTGTGAATGTCTCTGACCAAACAATCAGAAACAGACTTCATGAGGGTGGCCTGAGGGCCCACCATCCTCTAGTGGGCCCTGTGCTCACTGCCTGGAACCATAAAGCTCCATTGGCATTTGCCACTGAATACCAGAATTGGCAGGTCCGCCACTGGTGCCCTGAGCTTTTCACAGATGAAAGCAAATTTACCCTGAGCACATGTGACAAACATGAAAGGGTCTGAAGAAGTCATGGATAATGTTATGGTGCCTGTATCATTTTTTATCATGACCATTTTGATGGTGGGTCAGTGATGGTCTGGGGAGGCATATTCATGGAAGGACACACAGACCTCCACAGGCTAGACAATGGCATCCTGACTGCCATTAGGTATCGGGATGAAATTATTGGACCCATTGTCAGACCCTACGCTGGTGCAGTGGATCCTGGGTTCCTCCTGGTGCACGACAATGCTCTGCGTCATGTGCCAAGAGTATGCAGACAGTTCCTGAAGGATGAAGGAATTGATACCATTGAATGGCCTCCATGTTTGCCTGACCTAAATCCAATAGAACTCCTCTGGGATTTCATATTTCAGTCCATCCAACTGCCAGGATGCACCTCAGACTGTCCAGGAGCTCAGTGATGCCCTGGTCAATATCTAGGAGGAAATAAACCAGGACACCATCAGTCATCTCATTAGGAGCATGCCCTGACATGGTCAGGCATGCATACAAGCATGTGGGTGCCATACAAACTACTGAGTACCATTTTGAGTTGCTGTAATGAAATTTCAGCAAAATTGACTTGCCTGCCGCATCATGTTTTCACTTTGATTTCCGGATTGTCTTTGAATTCAGTCCTCTGTAGGTTGATAATTTTCATTTCCATCAAACGATGGGGCATCCTTACATTCCTAACACATTACCCAGTCCATATCAGTATAGATATGCAGCATGATATTTTTCCCCATTGAGATCTGATGTGTTTTCAAAGCGTTCCTTTAATTTTTTTTTAACAGGGTACATTGCATACAAGTTCTTTGGATGACTCCCCTTAGGGAGAATGAAACAATGTCCTTTCCCACCTACATGTTGGTTGACACTGACTTACCAGTAGCAGATATTAAAACAGTCTAAATATAGGTTCTCCTCAATCCAAGCACAATGAGGTATTCCAAGCACAACTAAGGTATTCACAGACAGACCTTAGGTCAAATCAAGAAGCAACAGAACTGTTTTTTACCAAGCAATTCCTCTGTGACATATGGAAATTTTCACCCATACTTTAGCTCTGCATGTTGGTTTAGGAATCGCTGGAGGTTGGACAGCCTAGGCAGTTTTCTTTTTTCCCTTTCCCAAGAGTAAATATGAATCTGTGGCCCTTCTGACTCAGGGTAGTTCGGAACCACTAAGAACTTAGATAGTACCTCAGGAGCGTCAGGTTTTTCTGGTGGAAGAATATCACTCTCTGGTCCTTTTGGATCTCTCTCTGCAGCTGTGCCTTACTTGACCTCACAACAAAGTTCCTGGAACCTTCATTAGGCAGTCTGGCTGACACTATGGGGTTTATTTACTAAAGCTGGAGAGTCCAAAATCAGACTCCCTTCTGCATAGAAACCAATCAGCTTCTAACCTCAGCTTGTTCAATGAAGCTTTGGCAATGAAACCTGGAAGCCGATTGGTTTCTATGCAGAAGGGAGTCTGATTTTGGACTCTCCAGCTTTAGTAAATAAACCCCTATGCCTTCCCCTTCACAGGCAGCCTTCCCTGATCCACCCAACACTTCTGAAGGGATAGATCCCCATGGGAAGATGGTCAATCCCTGATATCCAACCATCAGGAGTAGTAGATAATGATGCTGTTTGGGCATGACCTGGCACAAGGTTTCTCCTGCCAGTGGAAATGTTGAATACCTTTCCACAGATACCGAATGCTCACCCAGGCCTAAGATGGTGGCAAGGACTGGAACCCACTGTACACAGTCAATGCCAGTAAGTCTCTGTAGGGGATCTCCACCCTGATTGCAATGGGGAGACATCCCACAACCCTCCTATGGTTGGCAGAGGAGAGTGGAGAACTGGAACCAA
>NW_028318124.1:900000-1037500 GCF_062004578.1 Staurois parvus
CAACACACTGCTATTATTTTAAACACAACTGTAAATTGTGAGCCGAGAGTGGAACAAACACTTGTTACTTGGGAAGCAGGTTATTGCTCACTCGAGTGTCATCTCAGTGAAGGGGGGAGGAGCCTGAGCATGATGCTGAGCAGGAGCTCAATGTGAGAGCTCCCGATTACCAGGCGCACCCATAGTCCCACTGAAAAGAGAAAATTGCCCGGGAGGTCATTACCGAGACCTACCTGAGCCATGTTGCGGTCCCCCTGGAGGAGTGTGCGCCCCACAGGCTCTGTTGTGTGGGGACTGGAACCGAAGTGGAGGAGGAGAGTGGGATTCCAGTCAGCCAGAGAACGGTCACGTGGTCCGCCGCAAAGGAGCACTGGGAGGTGGAGAAGCCGGCCAGCTTGTGTGTGAGAATGGGATCACGGTTCTCTTCTCCCCTGTCCGGGACTGCTGAAGCCAGGGCTTTGGAGAACTTGCTCTGGGTGCCCCTCCTAATAGTTTTGATCACTTAGAGGGACGATTGAAGCCAGCAACCCCCAGGAGAAAGTACTTGATGCTGCCTTACCTGGAGTGGAAGAAGAAGGAGCTAAGAGAGTGAGTGGAGAGCGGCAGGAGTATTGCGATTTGTGCATTTTGAATGCTGTATTGAACTGTGATTTAAACCTGGGGGGGGTTCACCTAGGGGGTCTTATAAGGAGGAAAATTTAAGAAGGATAAGACCCTGAAGAGCTGTGTACTTTGGCGAATGATTTAAGGAGAGTGGGAAGAGAAAAAAGAAGATTTAAAGGACAGTATTCCCAGAAGGATACAGTCCTTATATTAACGTTAAAAGCAATCCCCTAGCTCCTGGGAAAAAAATAGAAAAACAGGAAAAATAGAAACAGTTATGGGACAGTATGAAAAATAAAGTGACAAAAGGAAGAGGGCCAAAGGCTCCCCAAACAGGTTAATTAAAAGGTACATACCCTCACAAGAGAAACAGACTCCAAAGAGACAACAAGGAATGAATGGAAGACGAGATATGGAAAATAGCATTGGAGAATGTTCCAGATTATCCTTGGGAATGGAAAATAGCAGTCAAAATATAGAAAAGGTAGTGGATACAGAGAATTCCAAAGAACAGATTTCACAAATATTTTAAAATATAGATATACCACTTTAATACTTAGGCGGGGTAGCCTATTGATAAGCTCAAAGATTGCACCTATCAAAGGTGTGGGTGTAAACCAAAAATTATATAGCAAAAGGAGTAGTAGTTGCCATGAGCCAACTACCAAAGTAGGTAATAAACACCCAAGAAATTTAGCTTATATGTAAAATCGCATATTTTTATTATTCCCCTGTAGGGAGAAAAAGGTAACATCCGTGGATGGTGACATGTACAACCACTGAATACACATTAAAAACAATGAAAGACAAGCAATCCGGATTGCAATATTTGAATATTTCTTGTGGTATTAACTTTTGACTGGTTTGAGATATACAGCAGCATATTAGCAAGGGTAGCCAAAATTCAGCCATGTTCAAAATTCAAGCCTTAGTGTTGTGAACATATATATCATACATGTACAATAATTGCAGTGAGACAAAAAATTAGCCAAGTATATAGCTAGATATGCATAATCATGATCAATAAATGCGTGAGAACTGCAAAAAATGCAGGTTGAAAAAAGGAATGAGTATGTCCATTTGTAGAGTGCAAGAAGGAGATTCCATGGAATTATACAGTGTTGAAAGCTTCATACTGTCCCATGTTCCTTCAAATCTTGAACACTGTGTGGTTTAAGCCTCCATATATCGTGAAAATATGTAGATATCTTTATCCTTTCTGGGTATTCCTCCAGATAAACATAATGGCAAATGTATAGTAAAACTGAGAATAAATTGCAAAACTTCAGATGAGGTGTGCAACAACAATGTACAATGTTTAACAATGCACCACACTCAGCACCTTCATACTGGCTAATGACCTAGCCGTTTCCAGGGAAATAGATTCTCAGCCCATTGAGACTTGATTGTCATGTTGTAGATATAGAGTGGATTATTCACACAGTTCCTGTTAGGGTAATGATCTGACCTCATATTAAGAGTTGTTCCTCATGCAGAGTTCCCGCCAGATCATGAAGCATATTGCATGGCACAGTAATATGGCTGTGCTCACCAGTTCATGGTATTAACCACGTGGGACGTTGCTTCGGGTATGATGACGTCAGTACATTACATTGACGCGCCAATCAGTGCAGACTTAGGGAGGAGACAGTGAAGGCTGCTTAAATACCCTGTATTTTAATTGGGAAAAATGTACAGCTCCCCCTAGTGACCAAAAGTCATCATAACTCATTCAAAGAGATTAAAAATATCACTATATCAGTAAGAGTAAATAGTCTACCCTGATGGAAAAATATTTTAACATGGCAAATAATCAGAATTACTTAATTTCAATCCAGAAATACCTTGAAATTAAGTTCAATATTTAAACCTTTGGGAACCAGAGTTTCAAGAGTTATATATCCAGAATTTCTTTCTGTAACAATAATTTATCAAAATGACCCCGTCTTGGGGAGATGTTGAGAGAAAAGATTCCTTTTACCTTAAAACCATCAATTCGTCCATTGTGGACTTCTTTGAATTGTTGGGCTAGTGGATTTTCTCTACCATTTTCTTTAGGTTTATGTTTAGATCTAATATCTCTAAGATGTTCACCTATGCGAATTCTTAACTGACGTTTAGTTTTCCCTATATATAGTTTTTTGCATGGACATTATATCATAGATATGACCTTGGAACTAGAACAATTAATACAATTACGGATAATATAGGATTTAGTTCTCCCAGAGTTTCGAAAGTTCTTAGTTTTGTCCACATGGGGGCAAATTTGACAATGTCCACATGGAAACTGTTAGACAATTACTTGATATTGGTTTCCTATATTCTGATCATTTAGATTAGCTGCCCTATGTGCCACTATTGAAGGTTTTTCTCCTACTATATTTGCTATAATAGAATTAGCTGTCAGTACATACCAGCGCTTTAGTATTGTATTTTTTACCTCTTACCATTGCTGTCCAAATGTATCGCTCTTCCTTTTGCTTTCCTAAGTGTTCTATGAGGATATCCCCAATCTCTGAAACGATTATACATGGATGTAGCTTCATTCTGAAATTGTATTAAATTTGAGCAGTTCCTCCTTATTCGGAGGAATTGTCCAATTTGGATGCCTTGTTTTAAAGTTATTGGATCTCAAACCAGTCAAAAGTGAATACCACAAGAAATATTCAAATGCTGCAATCCGGATTGCTTGTCTTTCATTGTTTTTAATGTGTATTTAGTGATTGTTCATGTCACCATCCACGGATATTAACTTTTTCTCCCTATAAGGGAATAATAAAAATAAGTGATTTTACATATAAGCTAAATTTCTTGGGTGTTTATTACCTACTTTGGTAGTTGGCTCATGGTAACTACTATTCCTTTTGCTAAAGATTTCACAAATGCCTACTAAAACGGAAAAAGCAGAAATGTTCAAGGGTCTGGAAAGATCCATAAAACAGGAAATGACGAAATTACATAAAGATCTGTAGCAGGTGTTATCAAGGGTGGAGGAGATGGAAGAAAAACTGGATAAGCATGCTCAAGTTATACTAAACATGGAAAAACAGATGAAGGAAATGAGAAAAGAACAAAGGAATCTGCTATACAAATTGGAAGACCAGGAGAACAGGGATAGAAGGTGCAATATAAGGATACGAGGTCTGCCTGAGATCTCACAAGGAGAAGATCTGATGGAAACAAGAAGGAAAATGAGTTGATACAATAAGGGACAGATCTGTAACAGAGCCTCTCAAAGTAGATAGAGTGCATAGAACTGGAAGATTTCAACAAGAAGGTAGAATGGAAAATCCAAAGGACGTTATTATATGATTTCATTATTATCAATATAAAGCTGAGTTCTGGAAGAGGATAAAAAGGACAAACAGCAATAAAATATGGAGAAGTAAATCTACAGTTCTTTGCTGATTTATCAGCAGAAACATTAATAAAAAGGAGAACATTAAAACCCTTGCTGGAACAAATGAGAAAGCAGAATGTCCGATATAGTTGGGGATTCCCAGCATGTTTAATCAGATGGAAAAATGGCCGTTGGGCACAACTAAGATTTCCGGAGGACTTCAGAGATTTTTGTGAGAGACTTGATTTACAGAAAATAGCTATTCCTGATTGGGAGGAGGAGGAAAAGGAGACATGGAGATTAGAAAAGGAGGCATGGCAAGCAGCTCCTACGGGGAGTACAGTGTAGAAAGAACCCACACCACCTGTTCCCCACAGCCTCCAGTCACACACCAGAAGGAGAACAGAGAGGGTGATGCACAATCCTGCAGTGCAACCCCAGTGCCAGAGGTCCCCCTTTGGCTGAAACCAGGGGGTTGCCTATCCAGTTGGGTGAGCCCTGCGTCCCTAGGGATAGAAGAAGATAGGTCAGAAAGACTGACCACCAAGGCCTGGAAGGGAGGAGGAGACCCCACAGGACCACCTACCATAGGGAGTACCTGTAGTTTGCCCCACACCCAAGAAAGAGAGGGGGGCAACTACTTACCAGTCTAGCAGAGGTAACGGGTAATGCTCCCAAGCAGATCCTCCTCACCACCAATGTGAGGAGGGGGCTGTCAGCCAGGATAACACTGTGACATGGACTATGGAACCACAGGTACCAGCAGAGAAATAGGTCCCACTCCTGAACACTAGGCACACATAACTGAGCTGCCTATAGCACAGAGTGGGTTATATCAGCTAGGACTGCCCATAGGTGGTGCTGTGTTCTTTTTCTGCCTGTATCCTACTCCTGTAGGTGACGCTGTATACCCTATGGTCAAAAATAAGAAGAGAGCAGTGTCAATGAACAAGAAAAGCATACATTCCTAATCTTGCATACTTGTTCCAGGTAATTTTTCTCAGAAAATACTTAAGCTATTTGATCAGCAAAGTCAGAGGTTTGGCAATAGCAGCCTCTATAGTATCTCATTACAGGTGTCTGTGTTAAGGATTGCCTATTGTGTGTAGTAAAATCTGGATTTTATGTAGAACAATGACCCTAGCTATGAAATAAATGTAACAGCAGAAGCACAGGGCTAATATTCAATAAGGCAGTTGCTCCACTAAAATCACCCATCATCCATTTTTAAGGATACATCTGGGAGTGATGATAGATGAAAATAGGTGGTGAAAAAATAACACAGAAATATAGAATGGACCATTTTAAGTTGATAATTTTGCCAAGTATTAGGCAAAGAGCTAGCAGTGGTAAACATGTCTGTTTTGTAGAGATAAATATTCTTATGTGAGTGATGACTAAAATTAGCTGGGTGTGTAGCAATAAAGAAACAACGACTCTTGCAGTGGCCTTCCCATGCTGCAAGGATTACATGCTAATTTTTGCTTGGTCGTAATACTTTCCTTATTCCTCACATCAGCAGAGTCCATCCAGCGGTGCAGCCTGTCCCATAAAGTCTCCTCTCTAAGGTGGGTCTGGCCGAGGTCATACTCCAGCATGCTACATGTACAATGCAGGGTTAATAGCCCTCCATTATACATGATGAGTCCATCCAGCAGTGCAGCCAGTCCCACAAAGTCTCCTCTCTAAGGTGGGTCTGGCCGAGGTCGCACTCCAGCATTCTCCATGTACAATGCAGGGTTAATATCCCTCCATTATACATGATGTTGCTGAGGGACCATCCACAGACCAGAGGGCCGGAAGAAGAGGAGAGTCGCGGAGCAGGGGATGGGGTGAGTAACACTGCCTGTACCCCCTAGATATAACAAGCATTTAACCCTTGCAGCATGGGTGGACAGCCCACTGTAAGCATGCATTTTGTTAAATTTCCGAAGTTGGGCTTAAATATATTTTCCTCACATACATTATCATCAATACTTGTCAGAAACTCTCATGTGGCGAATAGGAGGATATTGAAATGTTCTGCATACCCCTTGGAAATATTCATGTTTTATAATCACACAACATTAAATCACGGTGGATTTAATTTTTTTTATTCTGATAGGCTGAAATAGATTTTTTTAAATATCAAAGTGAAAACACATCTCTGCAAAGTGACATTAAATTGATTGCAATGAAAAAAGTCAGTATTTTGTAGACACAGCATTGTGCATTACAGGCTTGGGCCTGCATGAACAGGTCTATTATTCCGCTTTGCACATCTGCACATTGTAGTTTCCCTTCATCCTTCTTTGCAAAACTGCTCTAGCTCTGTCAGGCTGCATAAAGATCATGAAAGAATAGCCTTTTTCAAGTCTAGCCACAAATCCTTTATTGGATTGAGAATTTGTACAGCAACCCATAAATGTTATTCAATTTGCCTAACTAAACTGCATGTTTAAAAGTGAACCAGTCTGTGATATGTTCCATGCTATGCAGAGATTATTTTTCCACCAAAACCTAGCAAGTTTTGTTGCTCTGATAGATGACGTGTCCTTTACCTACATTTTATTTTACTCTAAAATGATAGATCATATGCCCATAATGTTTTCTTTTAAAACTGCATTCATGGGGCCTCGAGTGACCTGAACCTTCTGGCTTGTTATCAGCGCTCAGTTCAAAACCACATTCATGAAGCCCCAATGACCTCCATATGGTTATTAAACTTAGAGCCCCAATTCCAAAAAAGTTCTGACACTGTGTAAAATCTACATACAAACAAAATGCAATGATTTGCAAATCTCATAAACCCATATTTTATTCACAATAGAAAATAGAAAACATATCAAATTTTTCAACTGAGAAAATTAACCATTGTAAGGTCATTTTGGAATTGATGGCAGCAACATGTCTCAAAAAAGTTGAGACAGGCCAACAAAAAGCTGGCAAAGTGAGTGGTACTAACAAGGAAGAGCTGGAAGAACATTTTGCAACTATGTAGGTTAATTGGCAACAGATCAGTAACATGATTAGGTATAAAAAGAACATCTTAAGTAAAGATGGGCAGAGGTTCACCAATCTGTGAAAAGCTGTAACTAAAAATTGCCAAACAAATTCATAATAATGTCCCTCAATGTAAAATTGCAAAGACCTCAGATATATCATCATCCACAGTACATATTACCATCAAAAGATTCCACAAATCTGTAGAAATTTCTGTGTGCAAGAAATAAGGCCAAAATTAATATTGAATGTCTGTGACCGTCAAGTCCTCAGACAGCACTGCAATAAAAACAGGCATCATTCTGTGATGGGCATCACTGTATGGGCTCAAGAATACTTTCAAAAATCACTGCCTGTGAACACAGTTCACCATGTCATCAAAAAATGTAAAGTAACGCTCTATCACACAAAGCGATATCTGAACATGCTCCAGAATTGACTGCATTTTTCTTCATTTTCTATTTGAAATGGTCTGTTGGGAAGTGGAAAACTGCTCTGTGGTCAAATGAATCAAAATTTGGCATTCTTTTTGGCAATAATGGATGCTACATCCCCTGGACTAAAGAGGAGAGGGACCTTCCAGTTTGTTATCAGGACTCCTTTCAAAAGCCTGCATCTCTGATGTATGGGAATGCATTAGTGCATATGGAATTGGCAGCTTGCACATCTGGAAAGGCACGGTCAATGCTGGAAGATTATTGCTGGAATTAAATTAAATGCTGGAAGTACAGGGGCGGGCAGGGGGCTGCTGTATCTTACCTGGCTCCGTGTCCCATTCCCACAACGATCCAGTCCAGGAAGAGCTGCTCCTTCATTCACTCCAGCCGCTCCCTCACTCGATGTTCGCGCTGCCGCTCGGCTCCGCCTCCTTACCGGTGATTGGGTGCCAGAACTGTAGCTTAGAAAAGGCACACAGGCAGCCAATCACCTGCGAGGAGGTGGAGCCGAGCGGACCCGCGAACATCGAGTGAGGGAGAGTGAATGAAAGGACAGCTGACCGCCCGGTAAGTGTGCTTTGCAGATGGTGCTGCTGCAACCAGGTATGCTGGCTGCAGCAGCACCATGCTGGAACAGGGGTCAGCAAGTTAAGTGCCATTGGTGTCAGTGGGAGGAATAGTGCCCCATCATTGGTGTCACTGATACTAATGATGGGGCATTATTCCTCCCACTGACACCAATGATGCGGCACTGTTCCTCCCCCCACTGACACCAACAATGGGGCACTATTCCTCACCCCACTGATACCAATGATGGGGCACTATTCCTCCCCCTCACTGACACCAACGATGGGGCACTATTCCACCCCCCCCCCCCACTGACACCAACGATGGAACACTATTCCTTCCCCCACTGACACCAATGATGGGGTACTATTCCTCCCACTGATACCAATGTTGGGGCACTATCCCCCCCCACTGACACCAGTGACGGGACACTATTCCCCCCCACTGACACCAATGACATACTATTCCTCCCACTGACACCAAAGATGGGGCACTATTCCTCCCACTGACACCAATGATGGGACACTATTCCTCCCACTGACACCAATGTTGGGACAATATCCCCTTCCCCCACTGACACTAATGATGGGGCACTACCCCCCCCCCACTGACACCAAGGATGGGGCATTATTCCTCCCCCCACTGACACCAACAATGGGGCACTATTCCTCCCCCCACTGACACTAAATGATGGGGCACGTTTCTTCCCACTGACACCAATGATGGGGCACTATTCCTCCCACTGACACCAATGATGGGGCACGATTCTTCCCACTGACACCAATGATGGGGCACAATTCTTCCCACTGACACCAATGATGGGGCACTATTTCGCTCCATAAGACACACTTGGGGGTAAATGTCTGTGCTTCTTATGCAGCGGCTGGCCCAGTATTCATGCCGCCGTTGTATGTCCGCAGTCTCTGGTCATTTTATGCACTATGTCCGCAGTCTCTGGTCATCCCCTATACTGTCTGCAGTCTCTGGTCATCTCCTGTACTGTGTCCGCAGTCTCTGGTCATCTCCTGTACTGTGTCCGCAGTCTCTGGTCATCTCCTGTACTGTGTCCGCAGTCTCTGGTCATCTCCTGTACTATATCCACAGTCTCTGGTCATCTCCTGTACTGTGTCCGCACTTGTTCATAGTTTTTTTTTTAAACTATAGTCCGGCCCTCCAACTGTCTGAGGGACAGTGAACTGGTCCCTTGTTTAAAAAGTTTGAGGACCTCTGCAGTACAGTAACAATACAATACAATACATGAGGGGTTCGAGGGTCCTGCTCCTTGGAGCTTACAATCTTGGAGGGAGGGGCGAGTGGTACAGGAGGAAATAGCTGTGGGGTATGGAGTGGTGGGAAGAGCAGAGGAGATCAGCAAATTAGGTGAGGGCGGGGTAGGCTTCTCTGAAGAGCTGGGTTTTCAGGGTGCGCTTTAAGGTGAGGAGGGAAGGTGACAGTCTGATGGATTGGGGTAGTGAGTTCCAGAGGATGGGGGAAGACCTGGAGAAGTCCTGGAGTTGGGCATGGGAGGAGGAGACCAGGAAACTGGAGAGAAGGAGGTCTTGTGAGGAGCGGAGAGTGCGTTTTGGGTGGTAGATGGATATCAGGTCGGTGATGTAGTTTGGGGCAGTGTTATGAACAGCTTGCTACGTTAATGTTAATATTTAGAAATGTATGTAATTCATATTGTGTTGCGCTCCCAGTGAGATTATCTATTTTATTAATAATTCTGTTTACCCATGGTAAACATGTATATAATCTATCACAACCCCCTGATGAAGCCACGTGACCAGTGGCGTAACGCGTAGGGGTGGGGCTGCAATGTCACTCGGAGAAAGCCGGATTGTTTGACAGACGGCGGGTGCATGACTAAACGGCTGGCGGATTACTTGAGCTGAGCAATTTATCCTATACCGCATACTATCTATGTGAGTGTACCTTTTTTGGAAAGCAATAAAGCAGAAACCTTTTTATAAGGATAAAACACTATGTTTGGCAATTTGTCCCCACATATGGAGAAACGCATATGAGCGAATTGAGGATAACGGATATCCACGTTTTTACAATCTGTGAAGGAGGAATTCCATCTAAGCAGGTTCCATAGGAGGTGAACCACAAGTGTGTATAGCCTAATTGCAGGCTAATAAGGAGGTGAGCATACATCTTCACTAATTAAGGATTCAAGGAGAGTCACGGATTCACAATGAGTCACTAAGTCAGGATTTAATCAGGCACAAAGTCACCGAATTTAAAGGACATTAATATCACAAATTAATTTGCAGTACAAATATATATATATTTCAAGTCATTTGTATTTTTTGATCATTCACCAATCATGATGTATATTGATTTATTTATATTTATGTTTTAGTACACATTATTATATCACTTATTTTTTTGGGGATATTATTTTCACATTTATATATTTTTTATATCAGCGGATAATATATATATTTTTCACAATATATATATTTTCATTTTGTATATATATTTTTTTGCACATCACCTGATTATATACATGTTTACCATGGGTAAACAGAATTATTAATAAAATAGATAATCTCACTGGGGGCGCAACACAATATGAATTATTAACTTTGTGGACACAGAGGTAGTTATGTGTTGAGTGTTTGCGATCCTATTCACTTTTGGGACAGTGTGTGTCCAATTTTTTTGATGATTTTGGGGGGTTGATATTGGGTGGATATAAATTGGCTCGCAAGTCATACAGATATCTGCTAATTTAGAAATGTATGCATTGGGCAATCGGAAGCCAGTGGAGGGATTAGCAGAGGGGGGTGGTGGATACGGAGCGGTTGGTAAGGTGGATGAGTCTGGCCGCAGAATTCAGGATAGACTGAAGCGGGGATAGCCTGTGTTGGGGTAGGCCGGCGAGGAGGGAGTTGCAATAGTCAAGTCGGGTGGCACAGTGGCTTAGTGGTTAGCACATCTGCCTTGCAGTAAATGGGTCATGGGTTTGATTCCCGACCATGGTGCCTTCTGCATGGAGTTTGCGTGTTCTCCCTGTGCTTGCGTGGGTTTCCTCCAGGTGCTCTGGTTTCCTCCCACACTCCAAAGACATGCTATTAGGTTAATTGGATCCTGTCTAAATTGGCCCTAATATGTGTATGTATGAATGTAAGTTAGGGACCTTAGATTGTACACTCCTTGAGGGTTAGGGACTGATGTGAATGTTCAATATATATGTGTAAAAGCGCTGTGTAAATTGACAGTGCTATATAAGTACCTGAAATAAATAAAATAAGTTGGGAGATGATAAGGGAGTGAATGAGTTGCTTTGCAGTTTCTGGAGTTAGGAACGTGAGTATTTTGGAGATGTTGCGGAGGTGGAGTCTGCATGAATTTGTCAGCAATTGGATCTGGGGTTGGAAAGACAGATTGGAGTCTAGAATGACACTTAGTACTCTGGCTTGCGTGGTGGGGCTGATGGTGGAGTTGTTGGTCGTGATGGAGAGGTTGGGGGGGGTGTGGGCTGGTGGGAAAACTATATTGTTTATTCATATAATACTGTATATTCAGGTTTTAGAGCATCAAATGCTCCAATCCAGCTGACATCTTTTTCAGGGAAGGCCTTGAATATTTCAGCAGGACAATGCTAAATCACATACTGCACCTATGACAACAGCATGGCTTTGTAGTGGAAGAGTCTGGGTGCTTTACTGGCCTGCCTGAAGTCCAGACCTTTCACCAATTGAAAATTTTTGGCACATCTTGAAACCAAAAATACAACAAAGAAGACTTTTGAGCAGTTAGAATCCTATATCAAGCAAGAATGAGATGTTTCTCTCTCAAAACTCCAGGAACTGGTCTCCTCAGTTCCCAGCCATTTACAGGAATTGGGTTTGTATTATATATCAAGTCTAAATCAAGGGCAGGTAGCAGGAGATCTGTCAGCATAGTCAGAACACTAATAGAGACCTGTGCTGTGTACTTAAATTGTTAAGGAAGATGAGGCATCTGTTTCCAGAAGTATCTTTTAAGTTGAAAGGGGTTGTTCAAAATAATAGCAGTCAGACATCACTAACCTGATCAATCACCGTTTTTGGTAGAAATTATATTTCTACATGGCAAATAATTTACTAGCAGGTGTAGTAGAGTAATAGAAATCCAACACACCCAACAGTCATGCCATGCATGCTGCTGATTCTGTGTAATTGAATCTCTAATTGAAAGGGGCATGTTCAAAATAATAGCAGTGTGGAGTTCTATTAGTGAGGTCATTCATTCTTTGAAAAACAGGTGGCAATTATTGCCCTTATTTAAGGAAGGAAGGCAGCAAATGTTGTACATGCTGGTTACAGTGCATTTCTCTCTCTGAAATTCTGAGGAAAATGGGTCGTTCCAGACATTGTTCAGAAGAACAGCGTACCTTGATTAAAAAGTTGATTGGAGAGGGGAAAACATATAAAGAAGTGCAGAAAATGATAGGCTGCTCAGCTAAAATGATCGCAAATGCTTTAAAATGGCAACCAAAACCTGAAAGACGTGGAAGAAAGTGAAGAACTACCATTCGAACTGATAGAAGAATAGCCAAAATGGCAAGGACTCAATCAACAATCAGCTCCAGGAAGATCAAAGAAGGTCTAAAGTTACCTATGAGTACTGTTACAATTAGAAGACGCCTATGTGAAGCCAAGCTATCTGCAAGAAGCCCCGCTCAAAGTCCCACTGTTGCAAAAAAGACGTGCTGAAGTGGTTACAATTTGCCAAAGAGCACATTGACTGGCCTAAAGAGAAATGGCGCAACATTTTGTGGACTGATGAAAGTAAGATTGTTCTTTTTGGGTCTAGTGGCCGGAGACAGTTTGTCAGACGACCCCCAAACACTGAATTCAAGCCACAGTACACTGTGAAGACAGTGAAGCATGGTTGCGAAAGCATCATGATATGGGGATGTTTCTCATACTACGGTGTTGGGCCTATTTATCGCATACCAGGGATCATGGATCAGTTTGAATACATCAGAATACTTGAAGAGGTCATGCTGCCTTGTGCTGAAGAGGAAATGCCCTTGAAATGGGTGTTCCAACAAGACAATGACCCCAAACACACCAGTAAACGTGCAACATCTTGGTTCCAGACCAACAAGATTGATGTTATGGAGTGGCCAGCCCAATCCCCGGATCTTAATCCAATAGAAAACTTGTGGGGTGACATCAAAAATGCAGTTTCTGAGGCAAAACCAAGAAATAGAGAAGAACTGTGGAATGTAGTCCAATCATCCTGGGCTGTAATACCTGTTCACAGGGGCCAGAAGTTGGTTGACTCCATGCAACACAGATGTACATCAGTTCTCAGAAACAGTGGTTATACAACTAAATATTAACCATTTGCCGCCCGCCCTATGGCCGAATGGCGGCCGGCAAATGTCATCAGCGTTCTGGGTGGACACCATATGGCATCCTCCCGCACATGCGCTGATCGTGCTCCTGCAGAGCCGATGACACATTTGAGTATCGCCCCCCGTTGCCTATACCATGTGACCTGCTGTGACCAATCACAGCAGGTCACATGACAGTTGTATACAATGGATGGCTTCATGCATGCTATCCATTGTATACTAGTGTCTAGCTGTGAATGGTCACAGCTAATCACATGCACATGTCATGTGATTAGCTGTGGCCAAATCACAGCTAAGCACAAAAAAAAAGAAAAAAAAAAACCCTGAATGAATCAATGTCATTCAGGTAAATGCTTGCTTATAGCAAAGTAATTCTTTGCTATAAGCAAATTGTGTAAAAAAAAAAATACTGATCACTTCCCCAAAGTAGTACAATGTTACTATGGTAACATTGTACTACTTTGGTCATAGTGAAATATGAAAAAAAAATCTTAAAAAAAAGAAAAAAAAATTAATAAAAAATAATTTAAAAAATATATATATATTTTTTTCCATACTGTCACCAGTCAGTGTCCCTGATCACTGTCATGCCAGTTATATGATGATGCTGTACTGTGGTGACAATATGTAAAAAAAAAAAATAGTGAAACTAATTTTTTTAATTTTTTCTTTTTCCAAAAAATTATGACAAAAAAAACACAACTTCAAAAAACTCACCATGCCTCTTATGAAGTATGTCGGACTGTCTACTTTGCAAAAAGGGGTCATTTGGGGGATATCTGTACTGTTCTGACATTCTTGGACCTCAAGAAATTAGATTGGCTATCAGTACTTCAGGATTGATCAATTTTCAGATCTATACCATAGTTTGTGAACTCTATAACTTTCCTACAAACTAAAAAATACATCCTAATTTGGGTTATTTTCACCAAAGACATGTAGTAGAATACATCTTGGCCTAAATTTATGAAGAACAATTATTTATTTGCAAACTTTTATAACAGAAACAAAGAAAAACGTGTGTTTTTTTCAAAATGTTTGGTCTTTTTTTGTTAATTTAGCAAAAAATAAAAACCCCAGATTAAATACCACCAAAAGAAAGCTATAGTTGTGTGAAGAAAATGATAACATTTTAGTTTGGGTACAATGTTGTATGACCGCGCAATTGTCATTCAAAGTGTGAGAGCGCTGAAACCTGAAAACTGGCCTGGGCAGGAAGGTGTAAAATTGCCCAGTATTGAATTGGTTAATTAAGTGATTCAAAGGAAAGCTAAATCTTCAAACATTTTTCAGTTTATATAGTGAATGTTTGAGTATGTAAAAAAGAATACAAACACTGCTATTTTTTGAACAGTCTAATATTCACTTTTCTTCAATTTTTTTTAGAGGAACAACACAAATTTGATATATTATTTCTTCATGTTTTGATTTGGAATAGAATGTGTAGTGTTCCCAATGCATTTGTGTGTATGGAAATAAACGCTATTAGAAGGATTTTGAGCTTTATTCACTTTTTTCAACACATTGCTATTATTTTGAACACAACTGTATGTAGCGTCCCCTCCCTTCAATGAAATTGCTCTGCTAAGCAGTATTGTTTGCCATACAAGGTCCTAAGATCACAAATTATGACGCTTACTTGCTTCATAAAATGGCCCTAAGGGACAGTCTCACTCACACACACTCATACACACTCACACACACACACGTCTGTCCATACAGACACGCATAAGAACATTCTGAGGAGCTGGAACAGGTGCTGTAAGACAAGAAGTAGTCACTCCCGTCTACTTCCGTCTTCTTCTCAAAAGACCCTGAAGGACAAACTGAACATGGAAGTTGGACATGAGGCAATGGACATAAGGGTGACACATCTTTAAACTTCCACTATGATATTTCTGGTTTTATCTACATGGAACTTTTCATGATACATTTTACATTGTTATTTTAAGCCATTGTGTGATAAAATAAAATCACACTTTATTTTTTACCTTTCCGACTCTTTAATTACAAGCATAATTGCCTATAGACACTAAAGAAGTATTTTATGTGTCTCAGAAAATCCAACATTGCCCAACTGAAAGAGGGGAGATCCATACGCCTGCGGTGGCATTTCACCACAGACATCTTAAAAGCATAGCACATCTCATCCCTAAGCTTGATCCCCAGGCTCAGATAGTGCTCCTGCTTGGGAGAGATATCATCAGAGTTCACAAGGTGAGAAAACAAATCTCTCAGCAGGCCAAGTATGTGTCTGCCCTCAAGAAAAAGAGCGGTGCGCTCAAAGAAAAGTTTGGGAATGACAGCGGCTAGGAGTAAGCACGTGGTGGTGGCTAGAGGGCCCGTGGAAGAAGTCTCCTCCATGGAGGAGCTGAGTGAGTTCCCTGTGGTGAAAGGTGAGCCGGAGCAGGGGCTGGCTTGGCCCGCTGTGTCCTCTCAGTGCAGTGCTGCGCCTATTATGGAAGACGCGGAAGTTGCGGCAAGCTTGGAAGCTTGGAAGATTCTGGGTCCCTCCCCCTTGGTCAGCAGCCCGCTGATTGGGGAACCAGGATGGAGGAGGCGGAAGCGGCTGGCGAGCTCCACTTTGTACCAGAAGTGGAGCAGGGACTGGACGTGCATCGCTTCCGATTTACCTCCGAGTCGGGTCAAGCTCCGCTAAACCCCTCCCCTAGAGGTCCAGGCCTCCGGCCTCAGGTCCCATCTGCTCACGTATCACCAGGGGAGGCCCCTCTGAGTTCTGGTGCCCCCATTACAGCCCCCCAGTTGCAAGTCCTTCTGCTGTAGGTGGCCTGGTGGCCAAGCCTGCCTTGAGCTATTCAGTGGCGGTGAGGGTAGGTCAGGAGCCAGCTAGACCACTCCAGGCGCGTGCTGGCAACCTGCCCACCTCAGCCGCACGCAGAAATGTGGTCCAGCTAAAATGGACCGGGGAGGGCCCCCCTTTAAGTCGCAGAGGGGTCATAGATCGGGTCCTAGAGATGGGATTCTGGGCAGTGGACATCTTTGCTTTCATCGCCCTGGTGGGAACGGGCAAATATAATGTCTCTTTCATGAGGGCTGAGCTTCTTGACCTCTTCTGGCAAAGGTTTGAGGCCACCTATATCCATAGCCCCAGGTGGGTGGGCCTCACCCCCAAGCTTATCTCCCACCAGAATGTGGTAAAGAAGGTTACAATCTTGGTCCGGAATGAGTCAGTCCCGGCCTCCGATATTGTCGTCTGGTTGGGGAGGTTTGGAGATGTTTTAGGGCTCCTGAGCAAAATTGTAGATGACAGGGGGATATGGACAGGTGGATGGACAACCACTGTCCGCCTGAAAGTGGTGGGTAATGTGCTCCAGCACATACCATCCTCTGCTTTTTTGGGGAGGGATAGGCTCATTGTCTTCTACACCGGTCAGCCACGGGTGTGTCACAGGTGTGGGGGCAAGGGACACTTTGCTGCCTCGTGTCCCGTCATCCGGTGTTCTCTTTGTCAGGAGATAGGTCACCTGGCGAGAGATTGCAACATCATCCGTTGCAACTTGTGCGGAGTCCTGGGGCATGCCTACAGCCAGTGTCCCGAGGCTCTCCGTAACTTGTCCGAGGGTGAGTTGGCGGCGGAGCTGGATAGGCTCGATGCAGAGGAGGTGGAAATACAGGCAGAGAAGACCAGCTTGGCCTCTGCAGCAGACTCTGGAGGTGGAGGGGGGGTTCCTGAGGCCCCTTCTGCTTCTGTTGCCCCTTCTGTCTCTGTCCCCCCTGTTGAGTCTGCCCTTGTTGAGTCCTCTGTCATTTCCCCTGCTGTGCCTGTCCCCCTGTTAGGGATCCGGGTATGACCAGAAATGTGTGGACTGACACAGGGAAGTAGCAGGCTTCAAGAACACAGGCGTAGTCAGGCTGGAGAGGTGGAATGGTCAGGCAGGCCATAAGGTACTGTCAGGTGCCACCTGGCAGTGTCTCTAGCAGCCCACAGCACGGATTTCCTCAGGGCGCGGGGTTTAAGTCCCAGCCTGCTATTCACCAGGGCCCCTGATGGTGGGGATGGACTTGGTGCAGACTGGAACCAGGTCGTGACCCCTGAGTGTGTCCGGCTGTGGTAGAGAGTACTGGCAGGGGAGTGCAGGAACGGAGTCTGATGGGAAGAGGCAGGCAGACTTACCAAAGGTGATCCGTGCGAAATGGATGGATCGTCGGGTGAAGTAAGCGTAGTCAGACAGGCCGGGTCGGTATCGTGCGGGCAGCATGGTACAGGAGGAGCAAGCAGAGAATGGCCTGGGTCACAAGCCAGGTTCAGCAGGTAGCGGGCAGCGTGGTACCGAGGATCAGGCAGAAGGATGGTCAGGCAAGCCAGGGGTTCAACAGGAGATGGTCAGCAGAGGTCAGGATCAAAGCAGGGTCAGCAACAAGGCAGGAACACAGATACCAGGTACAGGGGCTCATGGGAAACATACACCAAGGCCCAGATCACAGGCCTGGTCATTCCTTATATGCAACTCCTGCAATCAGCCTCAGGTGTTTTGGCTGATTGCAGGAATGAGCCCCTGGTACTGCAACCCACAAGGCAGGTGAGTCCCACCACTATTGGCGAGTCCATTCCTGACACCCCCCTCCTAGGAGAAGGAAGAGATTAGTGGAGGCTGCCCAAGGGGCAGGGGTGGTGGTTACATCTGGGCCCTCTGTGCCTGTTCCCCCAGTCCTTCTTCCATTGCGGAGGGGTGTGGGGCCTAAGAAAGTTCCTCAGGAAGTTCAGGGTCCTGTCCAGGGTGGGCAGGTGGAGGTCCCAGTGGGGGAAGGGTGGTCAGTTGTGGGAAAATGGAATGAGGCAGTTTCTTTCTACAGCAGGGTCAGTTTCCTCTCTGGAGGTGGGGGATCTGGCCCTGGACAAAATGTTGGGTCTCTGTCGGGGGAGGAGGGGGAGGTCTCAAGTGACCCCGCTTTTCCGATGGGGAATGAGGAGGTGGGAAGGTCTCTAAAAAGGTTGAGGGACCCTTCCAAAAAGTCCAAAAGGAAGGTTAAGAAACACCCCTCTCAATCTCCTTGATGGCAGTTCCCACTCCGTTAAAGGTGGCAACTATTAATGTTGCCAGCATGAGGTCTGTAAGTGCTAGAGAGACAGCCTTATTTTTGATCAGTGGTATGGATGCTGATATTTTCTTTTTGCAGGAGACCAGGTTGTCCAGCCTGGTGGATATACATCTGGCCAAGTGGGAGTGGAGGCGTGGGCCATCCTACTGGTCTCTTGCGGCTGAGCCTTACAGCGGAGTTGCAGTGCTTTTTACCGGTATGGTAACGTGCCGGCGGGTTATTGAGGTGGAGATTGGAAGATGTTTGATATTGGATGTCCTTGTGAGGGGGCAGGAACTGCGCCTAATCAATATATATGGACCGTAGTCCAAGTGGGACAGAAAGTGCCTCTTCACAAGGATCAAGCCTTTCCTTTTTACGTCCCGGTTGGTGGTCTTTGGAGGTGACTTTAATACCATAACTAGGCCCAAGGACAGGAGGGGCGTCAATGACAGGCTGGGATATGACAGAGTTTTTCTAAATGCCATAGACAGGGAAGCAGGTCTGGTGGATGCCTTGGTTAAGAGCAGCCTGGACAGCACTGGTTTCACGTTTAGGAGAGGTAATAGTCAGAGTAGGATAGTCAGGTTTTTTTTGAAGGAGGACTCTGCCTTCTCGGCACCCGAGTGTCGGGCGGTGGAGTTTTCTGACCACCTTATGCTTACTGTGACTTTGAATGTTTCAGACATGCCGCTGAGAGGGAAGGGCATCTGGAGGTTGAATTCGTCTCTGCTGGAGGACGAGGAGGTGAGACAATCCTTCGAGGAGTTCATTCAGGCTCAGGAGACTGTGCTGGATCTCTGCGACAGTAAGTCGGAGTGGTGGGAACTTACCAAGGTGCGGATTGGCAGGTTTTTCAAGGCCATAGGTAAAAGGAGGCAGTTTGATAAGTACATCGCCTACCAACGGTTGCAGAGGATGCTCGACCGCCTTGTTTCTAGCGGTGGAGATTCTGGGGCAATCTCAGAGGCCAAGCTTCTCCTCAGGAAGTACCAGTATGACCGGTGTATTTCTTTGGTTCTGGAGAGGGATTATGGGAAGTACCACTCGCCCCACCCTTTCCAGAATTGCAAACAGAGTGCAGCGATTAAGACGGTCTCTGCCCTAAGGGATAGTACGGGGTCCCTGACAAGATCCAGGTCAGGGATCCTGGAGGTCTCTAGGTCCTTTTATGAGGACTTGCTGGGTGAGAAGTGCCTCGACCGGACAAGGATGTTGAGCTTTTTGGAGTCTACACCGGGTCTGGACAGTAATGTTCCACCTGCGAGTTTGACTGGGGAGATTACTGCAGAAGAGGTGGTCAAAGCCATTGATAGTCTGGTCATTAGGAAGACTCCTGGGACAGACGACCTGACAGCTGAGTTTTTTTAAAACCTTTAAGTCCAGCTTGGCGCCTCGCCTCATGGAGGTTTACAACTACTGTCTGGGTGAGGGGTCCCTCCCTCCCTCCATGAGGCAGTCTGCAGTGATTCTCTTGTCAAAGGGTAAGGATCCTTTGGCTATTGAGAATTGGCGCCCCATTAGCCTTCTCAATGTCGATAGAAAGGTTCTGGCTAAGATCTTGTTCTGGCGCCTGTCATCAGTGGCAGATGGCTTGCTTTCACGTCAGCAGCATTGCTTGGTCCAGGGCAGGAGTACCTTCACAGCATGTTAGCTGTCCGGGAGGCCCTGGAACGGTGTAAGGCTGAAGGATGGGGAAAGTTTCTGCTGGCAGTGGACCAGGCTAAGGCCTTTGACCGAGTCAATCATGAGTACCTCTGTAATATAATACAAAATCCTCTTGCGCTCTTATGTAAGACAGTAGTGGGAAAAAATATATCTATCTCACACCAGATATTCAGCAGCTGCTAACATCCAATCCTATACTGAATAGGTGATTCTCACATACACATAAATAAATGATGTAGCGCTTAAACATAAACAGAAAATGATAAAGTGACCCCCAAGTGGAATAACTGTATACTCATTCCTAGTATAAGCCTTTAAATAGTGAAGCAATCCACATGTGCAGGAACAAACCAAAGTCCTTTATCCACACAGGCACTGCAAACAGTACACACGAGAAAGTCCAGTGATCCGTGTCACATTCCTTTTATGCATGCAAATCAAAGGAATGTGTATGAACCCACACACCCTCGAATGTGATCCAGTAACGGCTAAAATGGCCTCTCACCTCCAACCTGCGACCCTGCAGGGCCACAGCGCTTTTTGTAAAATATACCACCACTAGAACTAGGATGGGCTCCTCACGATTGTGTGACTTGAAAATGTTTCCACAGGACACAACTTCCACCTCTCCTCTAGTATCCTTGCGGGCCAATGAGCCAGATGGATCCCAGCTCAGATCCCCATAAGACAAAAGAAGACATCCTCCATAGTGCAGACCGTTGAGTCCTGATGAAGTCACGAGGTCACGTGACGCAACGCATCGACGGTACAACGTGGTGACGCACTTCCGGCGTGGCGCCATCTTGGAACACCCTTTGAGGTCTATGCCTACACCCAGCATATGGGGAAAACGCTGTATGAAACTCTGCCTATGTGAGTTTGTATTTTACTTTTTTTAAATGTTTTAATAAACGGTCTGCACTATGGAGGATGTCTTCTTTTGTCTTATGGGGATCTGAGCTGGGATCCATCTGGCTCATTGGCCCGCAAGGATACTAGAGGAGAGGTGGAAGTTGTGTCCTGTGGAAACATTTTCAAGTCACACAATCGTGAGGAGCCCATCCTAGTTCTAGTGGTGGTATATTTTACAAAAAGCGCTGTGGCCCTGCAGGGTCGCAGGTTGGAGGTGAGAGGCCATTTTAGCCGTTACTGGATCACATTCGAGGGTGTGTGGGTTCATACACATTCCTTTGATTTGCATGCATAAAAGGAATGTGACACGGATCACTGGACTTTCTCGTGTGTACTGTTTGCAGTGCCTGTGTGGATAAAGGACTTTGGTTTGTTCCTGCACATGTGGATTGCTTCACTATTTAAAGGCTTATGCTAGGAATGAGTATACAGTTATTCCACTTGGGGGTCACTTTATCATTTTTTGTTTATGTTTAAGCGCTACATCATTTATTTATGTGTACATGAGTACCTCTGGCATCTCCTGGACCGGTATGGTTTGGAGGGGAGGTTCATTGGCTGGCTGAAGACATTGTATAAGGAGGCTGAGAGCTTCTTGTTGGTGAATGGCTGGGTTGGGCAACCCATTGGGGTTGGATCTGGGGTGCACCAGGGGTGCCCGCTGAGCCCTTTGCTCTACGCCTTTGCCATTGACCCCTTTATCAGGAGGCTAGATGGTGGGCGATGAGTGGGGTGCCGGTGGGGTCCGCTGGGGATCCGCCCCTGAGGGTCGTGGCTTATGCTGATGACGTTTCTGTTTTCATCTCTGGGTTAGAGGAGGTGCAGGAGGTGGTCTCAGTGATGGATCAGTTTGCCGAGGCATCTGGTTCCAAGGTCAACCAGGACACATGCGAAGTTCTCTGGATAGGGAGGGAGGGTGAGAGCTTCTCACTCCCGGACACCTTCCCGGTGCCTCAACAGAGTATAAAGGTTTTAGGCATCAATTTCGGCCCTGCTGATTATAGCAAATCAAATTGGGAGGTCAAACTGTCTGGTGCCGAGGTCAAGGTGAGATGCTGGAAGGGGTGGCGGCTCTCCTTGAGGGAAAGGGTTGATTTGATCAAGACTTTCCTGGTCCCCGTGTTTTTGTATGTCAGTTTCGTTTGCCTCTTGCCAGAATCGCTCTATACGAGGATCTACAGCTGCTTATTCCAGATGTTATGGGGGAACAGGCTGAACCTTGTCAAGCGGGATGTGACCTACTCATCCAGGCGGGAGGGTGGCCTAGGTATGGTCAAACCAGTGGTTTTTTTTCTCTCTGATGTTCTTGAAACATAATTTTGGTAACATGCTGGCAGAGAGACCACCTGCATGGGTAGGACTGTTTTGGATCTGGTTTAGACCCTTTCTGAACAGTTGGGAGAGTGGCGGGCCAGTGAAAAGCCTGCGGGTCAAGCACAGTAAACTCCCAGCTTATGTGGCACCGTGCCTGAAGTTACTCCGGTGGTGGCATGTGAGGGTGGAGGAGGTCAGATCCCTCCCTAGGAGACTCCTGGGTGAAAGGATTGTGGCGACCGCCTTCCATGCTCCGTTGGCCTTGAAAGATTGCCCAGGCCATATCATGAGGGAGGGTTTACGTTTAATAAATCTGGAGCGGATTCCCTTGAAGTTTAGAGACCAGGCCTGGCTCGCTTTCCATGGCAGGCTTTACGTAAGGGGTAATTTGAAGTACCGTCCTCCGGATGACCGTGGTTGTCCGAGGTCGGAGTGTCAGGGTGAAGTGGAAACTATGGACCACTTCTTGCTTCAGTGCCCTTTTAACATGGAAGTGTACAAAGAGGTGGGTGGGGCTCTAGGTGTTTCTTTCCTGCACTGCATGACTTATGCAGAGTGGGTGTATGGAGCATTCGAAAGCCACCAGGGTTTTGGATTTGGACACCTTGTTCTTAGTCAGTTTAGTGGTCCGATACTACACGTGGAACGCACGGTGCCAGGTATCCCTTCAGCAGAAAGTCTCTCCGTCCAGGTGGTGGTGTGTGGCATCCTTGGTGAGGTTGGGAAGATTCAGGGTCTGGAGAAAGACAGGTGGCGGTGAAAGGCCTGGATGGAGGCGTGGAGGAACATCAGGCCTGTAGCTGCTGCCTGTTGATCTCGGGTGGTGGGGTCTGTCTGTATTTTCCTCTCTTTTCACCCCCCCTAGATTTTGTATTTGTGGATCCTTTCTGATGGAAGGCTGCAGGCGCTGAAGATCTGGTTTCTTAGCCTCCTTCATGGGTATGTATTCTTTTTTTTGATGTGGTGTGTTTGGGTCATGAAGGCCTCCTGAAGCAGTACAATGGAAATTGTTTATTTCTTGCTAAGTTTATTGGCCATAAAGGCCTATTTACTGTGGGTTTTTATGTTTATTTTTATGCTTGCTGTTTCCTGGCCATAAAGGCCTGAAGGGAACAGATATTTATGTTTTTTGTTCCAAGTGATGGACTTTTGTGTTGTAGGCCATAAAGGCCTCTTTTTTTTCCAGATATGGACTCTTATGTTTAGGCCATGAAAGACCTTGGACTGCCTTATTAAGGGCCATGAAGGCCGTATCTATTATGTTGAGTTTTTTTTTCTTTTTAGGAAATTCCTGGACTTTTGAGTTTTGTGCATGAGGGAAAGGCTTATGTTTGTATTTATTTATTTATATTTATATATTTTGTATTTTTGTAAATAATTGGATAGGTGATTTGTATGACTTTAATACAAATAAAAAATCTCCATTCCTGAGCTTGTCGTGGAAGGTGGTGTGCAAGCTGTGCTCTGAGCTTCTGGAGGCCTTTGTTGGAACCACTGACTGGATTCCTCTCCCTGCCCAGGAAGGATGAGTGTTCCTGTGCAGGATCCTGGTGGCGGGGGCCCCCCAGGGGCCCTAGTACCAGCCCCACAAAAACACCAGTGGAGGACCTCGGAATGGGCCCTAGGCCAGGAGAGAAATACAGAGAGCGCACTGTAGCCCATATCAACCGCTTGAACAAGGAGGAGGAAAAGTTAAGTGGGCTGAGACTGGAGTTGAAGAAATTCAGGGCTTCGCATGACCGGGTCTGGTCCTCCAAGCGCCAAACCATGAAGCCTCAGTTGGAGATCCTGGAACAGCGTGTCAGCGAGCAGGTCAAGATGGTTGCTGCACTAAAAGCAGCCAGTGGAATCCTGCGGGAAAGATATACTAATGAAGACAGGTTTAGATCTGCAAGGAGCAAGCTTGTGGCAGAGGCCTGTGGTCATGCTGAGGAGGAGTTATCTCTGGAGGAGTTTTCTGATGCACCGGCAGGTGAGGGAGCCTGCCGGGTGGAGGCTGATCTGGCCAGCCCCCCATTGCATGCTGAGGAAGTATCACCTGCAGTAAAGGTTGTGGGGTCCGGCTCCATCCCCCCCCAGCAGCAGCCCCTGGACTGGGGGTCTCAAGTGGAGGCGGCTGAGAGAGCTGGAACTATGCAATTTATTAAAGAAATGGAGTCCTCTTTACATGTAAAGCAGTTTGCTTTTACATCCGAGGAATCGGAGGATGAGGATGACAGGTGTAAGAAGCAGCTAAGCCCAGAGAGAAAGAAAGAGTGGTGTTTGTCAGCTTGGAAAGGATTCCCAGCAAATTGGTGAAGTCTGCAGCAGCAGGAGTGAGAGTGTCAGAGGTGTTGTGAGTGAACCCATCCGGCAGTAAAGTGGTGGCTGAATCCAGTGGTCTAAGTGTTGGAGGTGCTAAGGAGAGCGGGGTGTCCCGGCCCAGGGATGTCAGTATGCAGTCTGGAGGTGTGAAGGAGAGCGGGGTGTCCCGGCCCAGCAGCGGGGGTGTGCCTGCAAGTCAGCGTCCTAATGGCATGGAGGAAGACCAGGTGTTTCTGCCCAGAGGCAGGGGTGTGTCTGCAGCTCAGATTCCCTGTGGCTTAGAAGATCGTGGAGTGTCCCCGCCCACTGGCAGTACAATGCTGGCTCTGGGTCTCTTTGATGCAGCAGGGGGAGGACTGTCAATGCCCAGTGGTGAGTCATATTCTGGTCTTTGTGATGGGATGAAGAGTGGAGTGGCCCCGCCCAGAGATGGAACTGAATCTGTGCACAGAGACCAGCGTGTCTGTGACGCTGGAGGACTGGCTACAGCCATGAGTCTGCAGGAGGGTAAGAGTTTGGTGGGGAAGGAGGAGGAGATGATATGTGATGCACCAGGTGGGGAGAGTGTAAAGTCTGTGATCTCTAGTTCTGCTCTTACAGTTCCTGGGTCTGTCCTTGTTCCCTGCTGCCCGTAAGGCAGTCCCTGCTCCTGTCATCCATACTGGCTCTGGGCCAGTCCCTGCTCCCTCTGCTCATCCCATCCCTGCTGTCCAGGGGTCCATCCCCGCTTCCTCTGCTCATCCCATCCCTGCTGTCCAGGGGTCCATCCCTGCTCCCTCTGCTCATCCCATCCCTGCTGTTCAAGGGTCCATCCGTGCCTCCTCTGCTCCCCCTGGGTCAATCCCAGCTGCGGGCTCTATCAGTTATTCTGCAGCGGTCAGGGGAGGCCAGGGGGTGAGGGGGGTGTTAGAGTCCCGGGTTGGGGGTTCCCCTTCTTTAGTGGCACAGTGTGACGTGGTCCAGTTATGATGGACGGGTGAGGGCGCCCCCCCAAATAGGAGGGAGGTGATAGACAGAATTATAGAAATGGGCTTCAGGGCTAGTGAGATTTTTGCCTTTATTGCTCCTGTGGGTGCAGGTGAATACGATGTATCTTTTGTGAGGGCTGATGGTCTGGATTTATTCTGGCAAAGGTATGATGATAGGTGGAAGGGGTCTCCCAGGTGGGCGGGTTTAACCCCGAGGGTCATCTCCCGTCAGCCTTTGGTAAAAAATGTGACCATTCTGGTGAGAAATGAGTCCATCCCAGCAGCGGACATTATGGTTTGGCTAGGCTGCTATGGGGATGTGTTGGGCCCAATAAGGAAGATACTAGATGACAGGGGAATTTGGACAGGCGGCTGGATGGCTACGATGAGGTTGCAGGTCACTGATAATGTGATCAAACACCTCCCCTCCTCCGCTTTCCTTGGGAAAGACAGACTTATCATTTTTTATGCAGGCCAACCGAAGTTATGTCATCGGTGTAGGAGCAAGCAGCATTTTGCGTCAGGATGTGCAGTCCTGAAGTGCTCATTGTGCCAGGGGATTGGGCATCTGGTTAAGGACTGCAACGAAATCAGGTGCAACCTGTGCCTTAGGCTAGGCCACTCATATAGTCGTTGCCCTGAGGCACTCCATAACCAGCCGGAGGTAATAGACGAACTGTTGAGGTTGGAAGCGGAAGAGCTTAATGAGGCCTCCAAGGCTCGGTACAATGCGGTGGCTGTAGCCGCGGCATCGGCGGAGGGATCATCTGTTTTTCCTGATGTTGCTTCCCCTGTGTTTTCCTCTTCCCCCAAGGTTGTATCTGTTTCTGTGAGTGTGTCTTCCCCTGCCAAGTGTTGTCTGTGTCTCCCTCTGTGCCTGTCCCTCCGGTTAGGAGGAAAAAAATTGGTGAGGCGGCTAAAGGTGCTGGGCTTGTTGGGCAGGGTGTGCCCTCCCCTCCGGTTCTTCTTCCGCGGCATCGCCGCAATGTCCCGGGGGTGGCGGTTGAGGAGTCAGGAGGTGGGAGGGAGGCCTCAAACCCAGAGGGGGGAACCCCGATGGAGAAAGGGGGGGGTGAAGAGTGGTCTGTAGTGGGAAAGGGTGGGAGAAATAGGACAGTAATTTCCCCTGCCACATCCCTGCCCCGATGGAGGAGGAGGCCTCTGGTGTGTCCCTAAAAAGGACCAGGCCTTCAGCTAAGAAGGAGAAAAAGAAGGCCAAGAAATGCCTCTCTCAATTACCTTAATGGCAGTTCCCGCTCCGATAAATTTGGCAACCATTAATGTTGCCAGCATAAAGTCTGTGAGTGCTAGAAGTGCGGCCTTATTTTTGCTCAGTGGTTTTTGTGCTGACATTTTGTTTTTGCAGGAGACCCGGCTTGAGTGCCTTGCCGATATCCACCTGGCAAAGAGGAAGTGGAGGTCTGGTCCCTCCTTCTGGTCTCTTGCGGCCGAGCCTTACAGCGGAGTTGCGGTGCCTTTTACCGGCATGGTAACATGTTGGCGGGTCATTGAAGTGGAGGTCGGAAGATGCATGGTCTTGGACGTCCTTGTGAAAGGGCAGGAGCTGAGGCTCATTAATGTTTATGGCCCGCAGTCAAAGTGGGACAGGAAATGCTTCTTTACAAGGATTAAACCTTTCCTTTTTACATCCCAGCAGGTTGTCTTTGGAGGTGATTTCAACACCGTTACTAGGCCCAAAGACAGGAAAGGCTCCAATGACAGGCTGGGATATGACAGCGTTTTTCTAAATGCGATAGTCAGGGAAGCAGGTCTGGAGGATGCCTTAATTAAGTGCAGCCCCGACAGCACGGGGTTCACATTTAGGCGAGGTAGAAGTGAGAGTAGAATAGACAGGTTTTTTTTAAAGGGGGACTCTTTTCTCGGCACCTGTGTGTCAGGCGGTGGAATTCTCTGACCACCTTTTGCTAACTGTGTCTTTGAATGTTGCAGATACTCCACTGAAGGGGAGGGGTGTCTGGAGATTGAATTCGTCTCTGCTGGATGAGGAGGAGGTGAGACGATCCTTCGAGGACTTTTTCCAGGCTCAGGAGACCATCCTGGATTTCTGCGACAATAAGGCAGAATGGTGGGAGCTTACCAAGGTGCGGATTGGCAGGTTTTTCAAGGCCCTAGGTAAGAGGAAACAATTTGATAAATATGTTGCCTACCAACGGTTGAGGAGGAAACTCGATCGCCTTGTCTCTGAGGGTGGAGATTCTGGGGCAATCTCAGAGGTTAAACTTCTCCTCAGAAAATATCAAGATGATGCCTCCTTGGTTCTGGAGAGGGACTATGGGAAATACCATTCACCCGACCCTTACCAGAATTGCAAGCAAGGTATAGCGGTTAAGGTGATCACTGGTCTGAGAGACAGTACGGGTCCCCTGACAAAATCCAGGGCAGGAATCCTGGAGGTCTCAAGGGCTTTTTTTAAGGATCTTTTGGGGGAGAAGCACCTCGACCAGGCAAGGATGTCGAGTTTCTTGGAGTCTACGCCAGGTCTAGAAAATAATGTTCTGCCCGCGAATTTGACAGGTGAGATTACAGCTGACGAGGTTGCCAAAGCCATAGATAGTCTGGCCATCAAAAAGACGCCTGGGCCGGATGGTTTGACAGCTGAATTTTTTAAGATCTTCAAGTCCAGCTTGGCAAGCCCATCTCGCGGAGGTCTTTAATAGCTGTCTTGATGAGGGCTCCCTCCCTCCATGAGAGTTTCGGCTGTAATCTTGCTGTCAAAGGGTAAGGACCCTTCGGCGATTGAGAATTGGCGCCCCATCAGCTTTCTTAATGTCAATAGAAAGATTTTGGCCAAGATTCTTTTCTGGCCCTTGTCGTCAGTGGCAGACGAGTTGCTTTCACAACATCAGCACTGTTCGGTCCAGGGCAGAAGTACGTTCTCAGCGGTGTTAGCTGTCCAGGAGGTTCTGGAGCGTTGCAGGGCTGATGGCAGTGGGAAGTATTTGCTGGTGCTGGATCAGGCTAAGGCCTTTGATCGGGTGGACCACGAGTACCTCTGGCGTCTCCTTGACCGGTATGGCCTGGAAGGGAGGTTCATTGGATGGCTAAAGACATTGTACAAAGGGGCAGAGAGCTTCATGCTGGTTAACGGTTGGGTTGGGCAGCCTTTCAGGGTAGGCTCAGGGATGCGCCAGGGGTGTCTGCTGAGCCCCTTGCTTTATGCTTTTGCCATCGACCCCTTCGTCAGGAGGCTAGATGGCGGGGTTTTGGCTGGGGTGCCGGTGGGCAAAACTGGTGAGCCGCCTTTGAAGGTTGTGGCCTATGCTGATGATGTGTCTGTATTTATCTCTGGGGCTGAGGAGGTGCAGGTGGTGGTTTCAGAGATGGAGCAGTATGCGGAGGCATCGAGCTCCAAGATTAATCGTGACAAGTGTGAAGTTTTCTGGATGGGTAGGGATAGTGAGAACTTCTCACTTCCAGAAGCCTTCCCGGTGCCCTAGTCGAAGATCAAAGTGTTAGGCATCACTTTTGGCCCTGATGATTATGGTAAAGCAAACTGGGAATCCAGGTTGTCTGATGCCGAGGTCAAGGTGAGATGCTGGAATGGGTGGCGGCTCTCCTTAAGGGAAAGGGTCGACCTGATTAAGACTTACTTGATTCCGGTCTTTTTGTACGTCAGTTATGTCTGTCTCTTGTCAGAGTCTCTCTATACAAGGGACTACAGCTGTTTTTTCTAGCTATTATGGGGAAACAGGCTGAACCTCGACCCAGGCGGGAGGGTGGCTTAGGAATGGTCAACCCGATCGTTTTCTTCTCTGTAATGTTTATTAAACATAATTTTGGTAACATGCTAAAAGAGAGGCCAGCTACTTGGGTAGGTTTATTTCTGATCTGGTTTAGACCTTTTCTGAACTGTTGGGAGAGTGGCGGGCCAGTGAAAAGCCCGAGAGTCAAGCACGGTAAGCTCCCGGCTTATGTTGCCCCGAGCTTGAAAATTCTTAGGCGGTGGTGTGTGACAGCGGAGGAGGTCAGATCGCTTCCTGGGAGATCTCTCAGGGAGAGGGTCGTGGCCGCCGCTTTTCATGCACCTCTGGCCTTGAAGGATTGCCCAGGCCATAGTTTGCGGGAGGGTCTAAGATTGATAAACATGGAAAGGATTCCCTTGAAATTTAGGGACCAGGCTTGGCTCGCGTTCCATGGCAGGCTATATGTGAGGGGGAACTTGAAGTACCGTTCTCCGGATGACCGTGGTTGTCCGAGGATGGAGTGTGGGGGTGAAGTGGAATCTATGGACCACTTCTTGCTTCAGTGCCCCTTCAATATAGAGGTGTACAAAGAGGTGGGGAGGGCTCTAGACATCCCTTTCCTGCACCGCATGTGTTATGCGGAGTGGGTATATGGGGCTTTTGAAAGACGTGTGGGGTTTGATTTTGACACTCTTTTTTTAGTTTGTCTAGTGGTCCGATATTTCACCTGGAACGCACGGTGTCAGGTCTCCCTTCGGCAGACAGTCCTTCCTGTTCTGGTGGTGGTGAATGACATTCTTGGTGAGGTTGGGAAAATTTGGGGTCTTGAGAAAGACAGGCTGCGGCAAAGGGCCTGGATAGAGGCGTGGAGGAATATCAGGTCTGTAGTCGCAGTCTGTTGATCTCTGGGTGTGGATTCTGTTCTTTCTTTCTTCCTGTGTGTTTTACTCCCCTAGATTTGTGAAGAAGAATTTTGAAGAGAGGCTTTGTGCATCCGAAGATCTATGTTTCTTAGCCTTGGATTTATGTATTGTTACTGTTATAGTGTTATACAGTAGGTAGCGCCTGAAAGGTGCCAATATAGCTATTTAGTATAAGGCCATAAAGGCCTTTTATTTTTATTTTTTTCTGCTGTTTAGGCCCGTAGAGTCATGTTGCATTTTCCTTTACCTGTTATTTAGCCATAAAGGCTTGAAATTTGTGTTTGCATTTCCTTTTATGATATGTTTTCTTTCATGGTGAAGTAACCTTGTGTAATTGCATTTAAGGCCGGACGTGTGGCCATGTATTTATTTATTTTGTACTTTTATAAGAAAATGTATGCTGGTTGCAAGATTTTTTTTCAATAAAAAATCTCCATTCCTGACACATACAACAAATGTTTCACAGTTTTTAAGTCAAAGAAGAATACAAGAACTTTCTGAGATTCTTCTGGTTTAGGGATAGCAACCCAACTAAAGACATTATAGAATACCGCATGAAAGTGCACGTTTTTGGCAACAGCCAATCGCCTGCTGTTGCAATCTATGGACTTAAGCTATCTGCCCAGACTTTTATGTAGATGATTGCCTGAAGTCACTTCCATCGCCTGAGGCTGCAATCAGTCTACTTAAGAGTACCCAAAGCACACTTGCCTGTTCAAACCTTAGGTTGCATAAGATAGCTTCAAACAGCAAGGCTGTTATGAAGGCCTTCCCTTCTCAAGATCACGCCAGTGATTTGAAAGACCTAGACTTGGCAACAGACTTGCTACCCATGCAGCGCAGCCTAGGACTCAATTGGGATCTCAAGACTGACACTCTCACCTTCCAGTTCGACCAGGAGCCAAAGCCTTTCACACGGCGAGGTGTCTTATCTACCATAAACAGTCTGTATGATCCACTCAGGTTTGCAGCACCTATGACCGTCTAAGGTAAGATTCTGCTCAGAGAGCTTGCTGCAGACACGTGATTGGGATTCTCCACTTCCTCCAGAGAAAGAGACATTATGGGTTGCATGGAGAGACTCTTTAAAGGCATTATTTAGCCTACACATACATAGGCCATATGCGCACATTTTCCCTGCAGAAGTATAGTCTATAAATCTATGTGTATTCTGTGATGCTTCAGTAAAAGCAATAGCCGCAGTAGCCTACCTTAAGTCAGTGAACATCAAGGGGTTTATTTACTAACGCTGGAGAGTCCAAAATCAGACTCCCTTCTGCATAGAAAACAGTCAGCTTCTAACCTCAGATTGTTCAATGAAGCTTTGGCAATGAAACCTGGAAGCGGATTGGTTTCTATGCAGAAGGGAGTCTGATTTTGGACTCTCCAGCTTTAGTAAATAAACCCCCAAGGGTCAAATCCATATTGGATTTGTAATGGGTAAGACCAAGCTAGCACCATGTCTGGAAACCACCATTCTAAGATTAGAACTTTGTGCTGCTGTTCTAGCAGTGGAGCTAACAGAACTGATTATGTCCAAAGTAGATGTAGAACTTGAAGACACAGAGTTTTATACAGACAGCAAGGTAGTGCTTGTCGCAATCATACACCCAGAGACTGATGTAGCCTTCCATTTTGTTAAGAAATCTCCATGTTGCCCCTCATTCTCCCCCTTCCCTCTCTGTTAATCCACAGGGACATATGTGTGTTGGAAGTGTAGCAGGCAGGCCAGAGCCCAGCAGGGAGCCTCGAGGTGCCTGGTTGTCTGAGAGAGCTGTGCAATATCACACCTCATAAAAGATAACACAAGCCTTCCCAGGAGTTCAAGGCATTCCAATGAAGCAAGAACCAGATAAACACTTTTAAAATCCATTTTTCCCCTAGGTCTCATATCTTGGAATATGAGAGACTTACATAAAAACAAGGCATATTGTCAGATTGGCCAAGAGGAGGCAAACAGTTTGATAGGTCACTCTCCTTGGCTGGAATACATCGGAAAGCAGAAAAGTAGATCTCGTGAACCATTCGGTGTAGAATTTCATATTTCATATCTAATCAATCCTCAGACGTGTCTGCATAATAATCTACCCACGGGTGGAGTGTCACTTGTGCATATGGAAAGTTATGAGCCAAAATATGAACTTTAAAAGATTTTGGCTCTAGCTTAGGTCTACTCCCAGACCTTCCCGCCCTAAACGGGGTATTGGTCCTTGACTTCAGAGACACCCCCTGCTGGGGAACTACAAAATGAGCTGTCAGGCCTAAGAAAGTGAAGTTGAAGAATTCTCCCTTTTAACATCAAAACCACCTGGGAGACCCATACCTTTTCGCTCTGAAACAAGCAGTTCAGGTCCATGCAAAAGGGACCTGGGGACTCTTACAGTGGACTAAAGGACTGAAAGCTGTCTCCTACAAGTCTTTAGAAGATCTCATGATACGAGATCAACTCCTTCATATCTGCCCAGCCGACATCAGACAGTTTGTCTTGGAGAGAGACCCAGCATCTACTAAAGCTACAGCTGATTTGGCAGATACCTTCGTTCACACGTGGGTGTCTGACCCTCGCAAGGCTCCTCCGAATGGCTGGAAAGGGGGGAAATCGCCCCTAGCAACTCCTCCTACGTCGGTGAGTCAAGCTTCCCCTCTGTCTACACCTGCAGCACTTGGAGCCAAGCCATTCTTGCCTGACAACCACAGATGTTTCACCTGTGGGAAAGCCGGACATCTCAGGATGCAGTGTCCTGAGCAGAAGCAGACAACATCATCTGGCCAGCCGGCCAGCAACTCTTCTTCCAGGGTTTGTCCGCAGGAAGATGCGGGTGACCCCCGCCAACTTACAGCCCGTCACTGTGGGCAACCGATCTGTAACTGGTTCCCGGGACACCGGGGCAGAAGTCACCTTAATCACCCCCCCCTTTTTGATTTACCTGTAACCCTGTTTGGATTATGGTTACTTATGCCTGTTATACAATCATTTTGTGAGTATATTTCCTTATTAATAAAATGAGTCACTATTTATTGAGGTAATGCGAAAGGTTTGTGCGCTCTTTCATCTTCCTCTACAGTCACCTTGATCTGGCCAGAGGTGATTGAGCAAAAGAACCTCATCCCAGGAAAGTTCCTTACCCTCACAGGAGTTGGTGGGACCCATTCACGCATACCCTGTGCAAAGGTATTCATAGATTGGGGTGCGGGAAAGGGGATGAGGGAGGTGGGGGTCTCGGATGAAATTCCCACACCTGTTTTGTTTGGTGCTGATCTAGGCACTCTTGTTTCCTATTATGCCCCTGCCGAGAATACCCAGAAGGGCCCCCTGGAACTCTCTGGACATGCCAAGGTTCTGTGTGCAGATGTTGGGGTAATGTCTGGGCAACCTGTGGATGGACAGAGGGAGGGGGTTGGAAATGGAGTGGGGCTACAGGATTCTCCATTAGCTGGAGAATGAGAAGAAATCCCCTTGCCTGGGGAGGTATCGAACACATGTGTTATTGATATATATATGACTGTTGATAATGATAATGATGACGATGATGCTGATATTGATAATGTCAGTAATGTTGACGATAATGTTGGTAATGCTAATGATGATTATGATGGTCACGATGATAAAAATGATGCATTTTCATTGTTGGGGGTCACCCACAGTGCTGTGAAGGGGGCAGAGGTACAATCTCTGGGGGCTGAGCAAAGGGATGGTCTGGATAGGTCTGTTCCTTGCCCAGGCCCAAAAGATTATGCCTTGATAAGTGCCCAGCTGTTGGCCTTGCATGACAGCCGGCTGGGACTTGTAGTTCCACGCATAAGGCAGCACTGAAAAGCAATCCACAAATGAACTTCAGAGGCCAGCTAGCTGTGAGCATCCCTGCTGAGAGGGGTAAACAACAGCCGGCTGGGACTTGTAGTTCCATGCGTAAGGCAGCCCTGAAAAGCAATCCACAAAGGAACTTCAGAGGCCAGCCAGCTGAGAGCTTCCCTGCTGAGAAGGGTAAACAACAGCTGGCTAATACTTGTAGTTCCATGTGCAGTCCAGCACTGGAAAGCCATTCACAAGGGGATTTCAGCCTGCAGCTAGATGTGAGCTTCCCTGCTGAGACGGGTAAACAGGGAGGATGGAATGAATGGCTTATTAGCAGGGGGCTTGGAAATTGAAAGCATGTCATCTGATCTGACCTGTCCTGGTGTGTCACCAGGCAGAAAAACGTGTCCTAGGCAGTGACAGCACACCTGGATTGGAAGTGCAAGGGGTCTCTTTGGACAGGATCATCGGAACTCAGAGAGGGGGCTGCGGCCCTCAGCTCCAATCACCTCTCCTTTCCATTCAGGTACAGAAGCTGCTGGCAATGCCTATGATAGATGGTGTCTGGGTTCTGAGGAACCCGGGGAGAGCTCACTGTGCGGTTCAGGAGTTAAATGGCAGAATGTATGCCTCCCTCCTGCCTTCCGCCAACCTCATCTCCCAGGAGGTGCAGGCTGAATGGGCCGAAGAGACAGAGGGAATGGTGCAGTCAGGAATCCAGGGGTCAGTTCGAGTCTGGGCATCCCCGGTAGTCTCCATCCCCAAACAGGATCAGATGTCCAGGCTTTTTGAGGACCTTGGAAAACTGAGTGCCAGCCCTGTGGGTGTGACACACCCAATGCCCAGGGGCCATGAGGTAATGAAGCATCCGGAAGGTGCCCGCTGTTTAACCATCATGGACCTGAGTAGAGGGTATGGGCCACCATCTCTAACCCAGGAGGCTCAGGGCGAGTCAGCCTTCACTACCCCATATGGCTTACCTGAATTCATGGGAAAGCTAGTTGGGGTTGAGAACGCACCAGCCACCTCCCCAGGGGTCAGGAATGACCTGCAATGCAGAGTGGAACTAGGTGCAGTTGCCCACTTTAGGGGCCTTGCGATGTTCGGCCCTGTCTGGGAAGAGCAACTTGGGCCCCTGTCACTAGTCAGGAACCAACTGCCCGTGCCTAGTCTGACAGTCGAGAAGGGTAACTGTCAGAGGGGCATGTCAGTGGTTCAGCTTTGGGAACCACCGGTAGGAAGAGACCCCCAGAGGTCTGGGCATGGGAAGACTGAGGCAGTTGTGGCCTGGCCTACTCCCTAGGCAAAACAGTAGGTTACGTCAGTCGTGGGTGCAGCTGGCTATGGTAAGACGCCTGGGCGCAACTATCCTGGCTCAGCTGGACCTGTGACTGACCTGGCAGACAGGAAACTGGTGGAACTGGTGTCCTGGATGCTAGCAGGTAAAGAGGACTGTTCATCTTGGATGAAGGTACCTGTGGACACATCTGGGAGGCAAATTCCAGAATTCACCGGTCCGGTTCCAGTGCACACAGGCACCACAACCTTCGGGCCAGATGTAGTCCTAGGCCTGAGGAAGAAGATAGGAGAGGGAAATCTCCTTCTCTACCTCGACAAGAAGCTACATATTATGTTAGTAGATGACACCCCTGAGCCGAAGTGTTTTGTGAACAGGTGGGCACCCCGGCAGTCGCCACAATATCCGGGTAGTCACAGCCGACTGGTGCTCACCCGTGACCACTCACTTGGTTGGCATAGCAGTGTTGCCAGGGAGAACAGCTTCCTTGTCAGAAGGAACTCAGTTCTCCCGTAGTGCAGTGGTACCAGGTCGACCCAAGGTTAACCTCTGGGCAGAGGTCGGTCGCGTCAGGAGGGAAATTGTAGTTCCCTCCCATGAAACCACCTGAAGGGGGAGGGGTCACAATCGTACACCCAGAGACTGACGCAGCCCTCCATTTTGTTAAGAAATCTCCATGTTGCCCCTCATTCTCCCCCTTCCCTCTCTGTTAATCCACAGGGACATATGTGTGTTGAAAGTGTCGCAGGCAGGCCTGAGCTCAGCAGGAAGCCTCGAGGTGCCTGGTTGTCAGAGAGCTGTGCAATATCACACCTGGTAAAAGATAACTCAAGCCTTCCCAGGAGTTCAAGGCATTCCAAAGAAGCAAGAACCAGATAAACACTTTTAAAATCCATTTTTTCCCTAGGTCTCATATCTTGGAATATGAGAGACTTACATAAAAACCAGGCATATCGTCAGATTGGCCAAGAGGAGCCGAACAGTTTGATAGGTCACTCTCCTTGGCTGGAATACATAGGAAAGCAGAAAAGTAGATCTCGTGAACCATTCAGTGTAAAATTTTATATTTCATAGCTAATCAATCCTCAGACGTGTCTGCATAATAATCTACCCACGGGTGGAGTGTCACTTGTGATTATGGAAAGTTATGAGCCAAAATATGAACTACAAGAGATTTTGGCTCTAGTTTAGGTCTATGCCCAGACCTTCCCGCCCTAAACGGGGTATTGGCCCTTGACTTCAGAGACACCCCCTGCTGGGGAACTACATAATGAGCTGTCAGGCCTAAGAAAGTGAAGTTGAAGAATTCTCCCTTTTAACATCAGAACCACCTGGGAGACCCGTACCCTTTCACTCTGAAACTTGATCTGCTAACCCAGGACTTTGGCAAGTACTTTAACCCTCTAACTTCTCTCTGTTATCTCTTTGCTGTGCTGTTGTTCTCTGTATATTTATATATATATTGGTTACATCTTTTTTCTGTAAATATTTTTATTGCACCCCTTTGACCTTTTAGTAATAAATCTTTCCTTCTGAAAGTGTTGAACTGTTTCTATAGCTCTTTAATTGCAATTTACGAATTCCTGCCTCTAAAAGAGCGCTACTGTGTTTGTTTAACCCTCTGTATAACCGGCCTGCGGTGACCGTGTTATACAGACAATTATCTCAACCATGTTATAGCTGATATCGCAGAGTTTCCTCTTTCTCTGTACAAAAAAGAGGTGGTGGCAGTGTGAAGGGTTAATGGAGTAATTAACCTGACCCAGTAACAATCGCATTCAGGCTGCCGGTACATATATTGTGGTCCAATTAGCTGGAAAATCGTTGTGCAGGGTGTAGCTGGGTGTGGCATTGTTACGCACGTGACATCGTTGTTTTAGATTGGCTAGTCCTTCGGTCACGAGTTTGGTGAGAGGGGCTGGGGCCTGACGCCACGTTTATCACATATTGGTGGCAGCGATCGTGGGATTGTCACATATTGGTGGCAGCGATCCTGGGATCATCACAGTGCTGGGTTACATTTACAATGATAGCAGGAGATTCTATGTCTATGTACATAACAGAGTCCTGAGGATCAGGAAGTCTACACAGCCTACCCAGTGGCATTCTGTATCAACTGATCATAACCCAGCAGATCATGCTACAAGGGGTGTGCCAGCATACCGCCTTAGATATACTACATGGCTCACAGGACCACCCTTCCTGTACAAGCCAGCAATCCTGAAAAGGGCAAACAGGTGAAACTCGAAAAACTAGAATATGGTGCAAAAGTTCATTTATTTCAGTAATGCAACTTAAAAGGTGAAACTAATATATGAGATAGACTCATTACATGCAAAGCAAGATAGTTCAAGCCGTGATTTTTCATAATTGTGATGATTATGGCTTACCGCTCATGAAAACCCCAAATCCACAATCTCAGAAAATTAGAATATTACATGCAATCAATAAAACAAGGATTGTACATAGAACAATAATCGGACCTTTGAAAAGTATAAGCATGCATATGTACTCAGTACTTGGTTTGGGCCCCTTTTGCAGCAATTACTGCTTCAATGTGGCGTAGCATGGAAGCTATCAGCCTGTGGCACCGCTGAGGTGTTAAGCAAGACCAGGATGCTTCAATAGCGGCCTTCAGCTCTTCTGCATTGTTCGGTCTCTCATCTTTCTCTTGGCAATGCCCCATAGATTCTCTATGAGGTACAGGTCAGGCGAGTTTGCTGGCCAATCAAGCACAGTAATCCCACGGTCATTGAACCAGGTTTTGGTGCTCTTGGCAGTGTGGGCAGGTGCCAAGTCCTGCTGGAAAATGAAGTCAGCATCCCCATAAAGCTCGTCTGCGGAAGGAAACATGAAGTGCTCCAAAATATCCTGGTAGACGGCTGTGTTGACCCTGGACTTGAAGCACAGTAGACCAACACCAGTAGATGACATGGCAAATCAACACAGACTGTGGAAACTTCACACTGGACTTCAAGCATCTTGCCGTGTGTGCCTCTCCATTCTTCCTCCATATTCTAGGTCCTTTGGTTTCCAAATGAGATCCAAAAGTTGCTCTCATCAGAAGAGAGGACTTTGGACCACTGAGCAACAGACCAGGTCTGTTTTTCTTTAGCCCAGGTAAGACGCTTCTGACGTTGCTTGTTGTTCAGTAGCTGCTTGACAAGAGGAATACGACATTTGAAGCCCATGTCCAGGATCCGTCTGTGTGTGGTGGCTCTTGATGCACTGACTCCAGCCTTAGTCCACTCCTTGTGAAAGTCCCCAACACTTTTGAATGGCCTTTTCCTGACAATCCTCTCCAGGCTGTGGTCATCCCTGCTGCTTGTGCACCTTTTTCTTCCACACTTTTCCCTTCCACATAACTTTCTATTAATGTGCTTTGATACAGCACTTTGGGAACATCCAACTTCTTGCAGCTCCAATTTCCTGTTGGGCGGAGTTGCAGCAAGGTGTGTGTGCTGAGAGAGTGCTCTCTAGAGCTCCAGCAGGCCTCATTTGGGGCCTGGGGCTCAATTTTGGGCTTTAGCCCGCTTTACCATGGCCGAGCCTGGCCGTGATCCGGGTGGTGGACCCCTGCGTAGGGCGCCTAGTACCGGTCCTAGGACATCCATGGAGGACCTGGAAAAGGGCCCTAAGGCTGGAGAGACCTATGCCGATTACCGCGGGAGAGTGGTGACCCACGTGAAAAAAATTGAGAGAGAGGAGGAAAAGCTAGTCCAGATGAGGATGGACTTAAAGCATTTCAAAGCGACTTACGCCATGCGGCCAGAGTTGGAAGGTATGGAGAAAGCTGTTCGCTTGCAAGTGGACCTTGTGGCTACACTTAAGGCTGCGAGTGGTGCATTGAAAGAGAAATACACAAATGAGGAGAGATTCAAGCAACCAAGAGATAAGTCAGTAGCAGTGATGAGGGGCCATGATGGTGGTGTTATTTCTTCAGAAGATTCATCTGATCCTGCTGGAGGGGGCTCTGCAGCAGGGAGCAAGCAAGATGGCGGAGCTATGGCCACTGGAAATGTGGTAGGAGAGTCTGCTCCCATCCCTCCCAGGCAGCCTGAGCAGGACTGGGCAGCTCAGGTGGTGCAAGGTGAGGAGGAGGAGGGGGCTATGGAGTTCATTACTGAACTGGAGTCTCCACTACAGGGAAGGAAGTTTGCATTTACCTCAGATGACACTGACCCCGGCTGGAAAGGATGTCCAGTGAAATAGAAAGGGCTGCTGGCTTGGGGACTGTGAGAGGAGTTGCGGTAGAGCCGCAGGACTTACACAAAACTGGGACTGTGAGTAACGTGGACGGTTCTGAGGGTATGATTGTCAGTATGTCTGATAGTGGAGCTGCTGTCAGGGTGGTGTCTGCAGTCTCTGACCCTGTGTGTGTGTCCACCTTGGCTGAAGCTGAGCTCATGGCTGCCTCTTTGTCCATCCCTGCTCCTTCCATCCCAGGTCACGTCTCTATTCCAATCAGTGGTCCCGCCTCTATACCTGTCTCTGCACCCTTCCCTGTTTCCACCTCTACTCTCGTTTCAGCTTTTGGTTCAGTGCCCACCCATGGCCCTGCCCCGTCCCCTGGCTTGGTAATTGGTCCGGGTGTGGGCTTTGCTCCTGTGTCGGATGCCGTCTCTGCACCCGCTCATGATCACGTCACTATCTCTGTCCCGCCCCTTGGTGCAGTGTCCGTGCTTAGTGTGGTCTCTACTCCTATTTTGGGTGCCGTGTCTGCACTCGCCCAAGGCCGCGTCATTGCCCCGCCTCCTAACTCTGTGTCTGGTTCCAAGACAGTCTCAGATCCCGTCTCGGGTACAGCCCATGCACTTGCCCATGGTCACGTCATGGTCCCGCCCCTTGGCTCTGTGTCTGACTCCAAAGCAGTCTCGGATCTTGTTTCGGATGCTGCTCCTGCACCCGCCCACGGTCATGTCATTGCCCCACCTCCTGACCCTGTGTCTGGCCTGAATACAATGTCTGCTCCCGTGGGGGGTACCTCCCAAGCAACCACCCATAGTAATGTTAATACTTCTGCCCCGCCTCCTGTTTCAGCGTCTGTCCTTAATGTAATCTCTGCTTCTGCCCTGGGTGCCGCCCCTACACCTGCCATTGGTCCAGGCTCTGAGACTGCTCAGGGTCCCGCCTCCACTCCAGTCCCGGCTCAGAAGCCAGTGCTCAGCTATTCAGCTGCCCTGAGGAGCGGTCAGAGTATGACAAGACCATCTGAAGTGCTGGCTGGAGGGTTAGGGACCGTGGTAAAACATAGGAAAGTGGTTCAAATCAGATGGAGAGGGGGAAGCCCGCCCCCCAGTAGGTGAGAAGTTATTGATAGGTTACAAGAGATGGGCTTTAAAGCCCAAGACATATTTGCTTCATAGCGCCTGTTGGTACAGGGGAATTCAATGTTTCCTTTGTGAAGCCAGAGAGCCTGGATCTCTTCTGGCAGAGTTATGGGGGGGGTGGAAGGATACTCCCAGGTGGGAGGGGTTGGAGCCCAAGGTCGTCTCCAGGCAGTCCCTGATTAAAAATATAACTATCCTTGTCAGGAATGACTCTATGCCTGCTGCTGACCTGATGATTTGGCTGAGCCGGTTTGGGGATGTGATGGGTCTCATGAGGAAGCAGCTAGATGACAGGGGAATATGGATGGGTGGGTGGTCCACAACAGTGAGGCTGAAAGTAGTGGGGAATGTCATCAGCCATATCCCATCATCAGCCTTCCTAGGTAAGGATAGGCTGGTGATATTTAAGCTGTGTCACAAGTGTGGCAGCAAAGGGCATTTTGCATCAGGTTGTAGTGTTTTAAAGTGCTCATTGGTCAGGAGATTGGTCATGTGGCCAGAGACTGCAACCAAATCAGATGCAATCTCTGCCAGGAGCTTGGCCATTCTTACACTAGTTGTCCAGAGGCCCTGCACAACATGCCTGGGATAGTGGAGGAATTGGCCAGAATGGAGGCTGAGGATGCCAGTGAGGCAATTGCAGGGCAGGTTTCTGTTGAGTCGGTGGCTGCTCCAGTTTCAGCGGCACCTAGTGCATCCCCTGATGTGTCTGTCTCTCCTCCTGTTGTAGTGTCTCACCCTGTTTCTGTACCTTCCCAGATGTTGTGTGCCCCCCCCTCGCGTATCCCCCTCTTCAGGTCAGTCAAAAATCCGGGAGGCAGCTAAGGGTGCTGGTGTTGGAGGGCCCTTGGTGCCTGCTCCCCCGGTGTTGCTCTCCCGTCACCGTTTGAGTCAGGAGAGGGACTCTGTGGCTTCGGGTGGTAATCAGTAGGATTTGGGTTCAGGCCCAGGGGTTGAGAGGGTAGGGAGGGAGGACAAGGGAGATGGGTGGTCTGTGGTGGGGAAGGGGGGTAGGAAAAAGCCTGTGCTCTCCCCCGCCTCATCTTCCTCCTCATTGGAGGTGGAGGAGGTTTCTTTGTCTAACAAGTTTAGGACCTTGTTGGGGGAAGATGGGGACATAGGTGAGTCCCTTTCCCCAATGGAGGATGAGGAACAAGTGGGCTCTCTCAAGAGGGCGAGGCCCACTTCTAAGGTTGGGAAAACAAAGGTTAAGAAACGACCATCTCAAGCATCTTAATGGCAGTTCCTGCTCCGGTAAAGGTGGCAACCATTAATGTTGACAGCATCAAATCTGGAAGAGCTCGTGGTACAGCTTTATTTTTGCTCAGCGGGATTGGAACTGATGTTTTGTTTTTGCAGGAGACCCAGCTTAATTGTCTGGCCGATTTACATCTGGCAAAAAGAGAGTGGAGGTGTGGCCCCTCTTTTTGGTCTCTTGCGGCTGAGCCTTACAGCGGAGTTGCGGTACTTTTTTCGGGCATGGTAACGTGCCGGCGGGTTCTTGAGGTGGAGATTGGAAGGTGTTTGCTCGTGGACGTCCTTGTGAAAGGACAAGAACTGCATTTAATTAATGTATACGGTCCCCAGTCAAAGTGGGACAGGAAATGCCTTTTTGCAAAGATTAAGCCATTTCTTTTTACGTCCCGGCAGGTTGTCTTTGGAGGTGATTTTAACACCATCACTAGGCCTAAAGACAGGAAAGGTTCCAAGGACAGGCTGGGATATGACAGCGTTTTCCTAAATGCGATAGTTAGGGAAGCAGGTCTAGAGGACGCCTTAATTAAGTGTAGCCCAGACAGCACGGGGTTCACATATAGGAGTTTCAGGTCAGAAGTCTTTCCCATGATTGTGATTCCTACTGAACCAGACTGAGAGACCATTTAAAGGCTCAGGAACCCTTTGCAGGTGTTATGGCTTAATTAGCTGATTAGAGTGGGACACTTTGAGCCTAGAATATTGCACCTTTTCACAATATTCTAATTTTCTGTGATTGTGGATTTGGGGTTTTCATGAGCTGTAAGCCATAATCATCACAATTATGACAAATCACAGCTTGAACTATCTTGCTTTGCATGTAATGAGTCTATGTCATATATTAATTTCACCTTTTAACCACTTGCCACGCAGCCACTGTAGATATACTGCGACAGGGCGGCACTGGCAGGCAAAACCACGTTTTAAAACGTGTGTTTTGCAAACAAATAGGGCAGCGGCCCGCCTCGCGCGCACCCCCTATCTGTCCCGCCGATCACCGCCGCAGATGTGAGTCGCCGGGTCACAGCCGGTCCTTACCGACTATCTCCCGGCGATCGGCGGCAAACAGTGACAGACAGCACAGCTGCAGTAGCTGTGCTGTCTGTCACTTCCCTGTCAGCTCGAGGATGAGCTGATCGAGAAAGAACAGTTTCTCCTTCTCGATCTGCCTTGTCCCATCCAGTACACACCCCCGCCCCCTAGTAAAACACTCCCCTCACTCCTATAACCCTTCCATGCAAAATAAAGTTAACCCCTTCCTCCCCATTGCCATTAGTACAGTGTCAGTGTTTTTTTTTTTTGCATTGATCACTGTATTAGTGTTTTTGGGGATGTCAGTGACCCCAAGTTAGTACCCCCCAATGTCAGAATGTCCGCCGCAGTCCTGCCATAAGTCGCTGGTCGCTGCCATAAGTCCCTGATCGCCGCCATAATTTGCTGATCGCCGCCATTATTAGTATAAAAAAAACCTAAAAATCCCAGTATCTTTCCCGCCATTTATAAACGCTATAACTTTCACGTAAACCAATTAATTTACACATATTGGGGTTTTTTTTTAGAAAAGACATGTCGCAGAATGCATTTTGGCAGAAATTTATGACTAATTTTGATTTTTGCATTTTTTTTTTACTGGACATGTTTTATAGCAAAAAGTCCAAAATATTGTTTTTTTTTTTCCTCAAAATTGTCAGCCTTTTTTTTTATAGCGCAAAAATAAAAACCGCACAGGCAATCAAATACCACCAAAAGAAAAATGAATTTTTGGGGAAAAAAAGGATGTAAATTTAATTTATGTATTGTATTGCATGACCGCGCAATTGTCCGTTAAACTAGTGCAGCGCTGTATAGCAGAAAAATGGCATAAATTGCAGTATTTATACCATAGTTTGTAGACGCTATAACTTCCACACAAAGCAATCAATATACACTTATTGGGATTTTTTTTACCAAAAACATGTAGCAGAATACATTTTGGCCTAAATTTATAACCAACTTTGAGTTTACTATATATTTTTTATAGCTGAAAGTAAAAAATATTGTTTTTCTTCAAGATTTTTTTTGTTTATAGCGTGAAAAATAAAAAGCGCACAGGTGATCAAATTAAACCGAAAGAAAGCTCTATTTGTGTGAAAAAAATGGTGTAAATTTCGTTTGGGTGCAGCATTGCATGACCGCGGAATTATCAGTTGAATTAGTGCAGCGCCGAGTAGCAAAAAGAGGCCTGGTCATTAAGGGGGGGTAAATCCTCTGGAGGTCAAGTGGTTAAGTTGCATTACTGAAATAAATGAACTTCTGCATGATATTCTAATTTCTTGAGTTTCACCTGTATATGTACTGTTGGAGCCTGAATCTGATGCAGAAATCCGCCCTCGGGTCTCAGCACTACACACAACAGTTTCTAACAAACTGTTGGGATCCAAACATTTTCATAGGTTCTCCACTTGGAAGTCTTTATACAGAGCTATAGCTTGCATAATTCACATTGCCAGATCTTTTAAAGCTACACCTACAGGATCAAGACATTGCAAAGGTTGGCATTACTGTCACAAGGCATACACAGTGGATGAGCTCACACAGGCTAAAAATGTTATCCATTGTGTCCAACAAGAGACTTATGCACTAACACTAGAATGCCTTGAAAATCACAAGAATGTTCCAAAAGAATGTCCTCTAAAGAAACTTGATCCCTTTGTAGACCATAAAGGACTGTTGAAAGTTGGAGGGCGCATTTCCAATGCAAGACTTGAAAGTGTTGAAGCAATCCAATAGTGACCCCAAGTCACCATATTGCTTCACTCCTTGTGGAACATGACCATGTACAGACCAAACACCAAGGGCGTTTGTTCACAGAGGGAGCTAACGTCCCTGCAGATGGACTCAGCACAGAACCTCCCTTCGCAAATGTCGGTCTCGATGTGTTTGGGCCCTGGGCTGTCATCACACGGCAAACTAGAGGAGGCAGTGCTAACAGCAAACATTGGGCTGTCATGTTCACTTGCATGTGCTTTAGGGCTGTACACATAGAAATCATTGAGTCCTTAGACACATCCAGCTTTATAAATGCCCTCAGACATTTCACTTCGATTAGAGGCCCTGTCAAACATATTCGTTCTGATAGAGGTACCAACTTTGTCGGAGCTTGCAAAGAATTGAATATCATTTCAAACCTTGACAAAGAATGTGTAGAGAGATACCTTTCAGAACAAGGTTGTATATGGACATTTAACCCACCACATGCTTCCCATATGGGAGGTGCTTGGGAGCGCATGATCGGCATAGCTAGAAGAATCCTAGACTCAATACTTCTACAGTTAGGAACTTCAAAGCTCACACATGAGACACTGACAACCTTCATGGCTGAAGTAGTGGCTATAATAAATGCCAGACCCCTGACGTCAATACCCAATGACCCAGAAGATCCTTTCTTGCTCACCCCTTCCACTTTGCTTACCCAGAAAGTTGGAGTAACCACAGCTCCTCCAATCGACCTTGACACTAAAGACCTATACAGATGCCAGTGGAAATGAGTGCAAGCCATGGCGGACATCTTCTGGAATAAGTGGAGGAAGCAGTACCTGTCCAGTCTACAGATCAGACACAAATGGCAAGTCAGCAAGCCCAACTTGGAACCTGGCACCATTGTTCTCATGAAAGACTCTCAGTCAAGGAGAAACGAATGGCCTTTCGGCCTGATAACCCAAGTGTTTCCAAGCGAAGATGGGAAAGTCAGGAAAGTTGAGGTTAAGGTCATTAGGCAAGACGAGCCTAAACGTTTCCTCAGACATGTGTCTGACCTAATTGTACTACTCTCCCCAGAAGGACCATCATAGTTGGTATCCATGGGATACCAGGCGGGGAGTGTCATGCCTTCAGCATATGTTTAAGTCATGTCCTTTGTTAGTTTATTATGCTATGGAATGTAAGGTAAATTGTAATATTGCCATCTAGTGACTCTTTTATATAATTACAGGTTTTTATAGATTATTTTCTGTAGTTACACATATTGTTGCTTAAAAGCCACCGTAGTTTTCCCATCATCCTATGGTCTTCACCATGAGGTCTTAGAGACATTTCCTAGCAGCCATCTTACATCTCCTCCAGAGGACTCCACACTTATTCAGCTGCAGTTCTGTCGTCAGAAACATCGCCGGTATGTTTAAAACCCTTTCTAGTTAGACTAGTGTGTCAGGACTGTATATTTTGTATATTGTATACACTGATTGAATGTTATTTCTTTCATTTGTAGTTTTACTCTAACTCCCCTGCAATAAAAGTTGAAAAGAGGACCTAGCACCTGCATCAATGAGTTGTTAAGGGAGGAGGGTTAGCTGTCTGTCTAATTATACCTCAGCCACGTATAGTGAGGGCAGAACACTCTTATTAATATGATCCAGATCTGCAGCTCCTCCCACCCCTGCTCTGTTGATAGGATGACATCATTGGAGGGGCAGGAGACCCTGAAGAGGACACATAGGCTGAACCCTGCCTCTGCCCTGGCAAAGTAGGACTGTGTGGGGGAGGCAGAGTGTAAAATGGGGGCACTGTGATTACAGAGAAAAGAGGCAGGGGCATGACTGCAAGGGGCATTGTGATGAGGCACTGTGACATAAAGGGGACTGCCCTGTAATCAATTCAGTGCTCCTTTACATTACAGTGTGGAGGACCTAAGGACCTACTCCATGAATATCCTGACACCAACCTCACCTTTGAATGCCCACTACCCCCCCCCCCCCCACTGCCCAGTCTAAAATGCCAAGGCCTAATTTTTGTCCCAGTCTGGACCCGTCTTCCACTACCCTTCTTGGTATGTTGTATACTAAAAGAGAAGTTCATACATCTAAAGAGGAATTGCTCCAAGAATACTGATAGTTATCAATAAGCAGAAATGTTGAAGGATAGATTTTTAGCAAAAGGGTATCAAGAAAATGCATTAGATAAGATTTTTTAAATCTTCAACTTAAAGAGGACCACTTTGTTACAAGACAAAGAGGAGGGACAAATTAATAAGGAATATCAATGGGCTTTCTTAACAATGTTTTCTAGCCAAAATTAATTGAAAAAAACTACTAGTGATGCATTTGGGTATACCAAAGAATTATAAGACATTAGGAAGTGAACTGCATGATAGACCACCTATAATTTTTAAGAAAGCTCCTAGCTTGAGGAATTATGTCACTCCCAGTGTAGTGGAGAAACCACATAAGGTTTAGGTTTGTATGCTTGGAGATTTAAGAGGGCCTTTTCCTTGTAACAAAAATGTATGGTTTGTAACACCAAACATAGTGTTTATCTGTTATGATGTCCAAGCGCTAAATATTATGTTGTGAGGACCACCCGAACAATACAAACTAGAACATATTGCAGATATTAGAAAGGGTTTCCCTGGGCATAGTCTTTCTAAGCATTATGTCTTGCAGCACAATAATCCCCTCTAGTTTAAAGGTGATTGAGATAGATAAATAAGAATCACATTGGGGGGAGGGACTAAAACACGAGGAGTTTCTTGTCTGGAAAATAAATGGATTCTTGATTTATAATCATATATCCCACATGGATTTAACATTGATTGGGACTTAAATAGCTTCCTCAATAACAGTTGAAGGGATGGAATAAGGGGCAAAAATATTTTTAGGCAGTAAGCAGCATTGTTTTATTTTTTAAAAGTGATGTACAATATGACTATATTGTTTTAATCTTTGCATATGGGTATTGTAATCATTTTGGCCCCATTTCTAAGCTTCATAAGCCATTTGTGGAATAAATTATAACTGTCTACCACCTGGGGGAGTGATGAGTTTACACACTGCTCCAAAAATTTAAAGGAACCCTTTTTAATCAGAATATAACATCGAGTCAATTAACCTCCTGGGATATTGATCTGGTCAGTTAAGTAGCAGAGGGGGTTTCTAGTCAGTTTCAGCTGCTTTTGTGTTAATGAAATTAACAACAGGTGGTGCACTAGATGGGCAACATTGAGACGACCCTTATAACAGGAATGGTTTTACAGGTGGAGGCCACTGACATTTTTTTCCCCTACGCATCTTTTCTGACTCTTTTTTACTAGTTTTGCAGTTGGCTAGGGTCAGTGTAACTACTGGTAGCATGAGGCAATACCTGGACCTTACAGAGGTTGCAGTCCAAATCCTCCAGGATGGCACATCAATACCTGCCATTGCCAGAAGGTTTGCTGTGTCTCAAGAGCATGGAGAAGATTCCAGGAGACAGGCAGTTACTCTAGGAGAGCTAGACAGGTCCGTAGAAGGTCCTTAACCCATCAGCAGGACCAGTATCTGCTCCTTTGTGCAAGGAGGAACAGGATGAGCACTGCCAGAGCCATACAAAATGACCTCCAGAAGGGCACTAGTGTGAATGTCTCTGACCAAACAATCAGAAACAGACTTCATGAGGGTGGCCTGAGAGCCCAATGTCCCCCTCACTGCCTGGCACCATAGAGTTCAATTGGCATTTGCCATTGAATACCAGAATTGGCAGGTCCGCCACTGGTGCCCTGTGCTTTTCACAGATGAGAGCAAGGGTCTGGAGAAGCTGTGGAGAACATTATCCTGCCTGTAACATCGTTTAGCATGACCGTTTTGGTGGTGGTCAGTGATGGTCTGGGGCGGCATATCCATGGAGGGTAGCACAGACCCCTACAGGCTAGACAATGGCACCCTGACTGCCAATAGGTATCGGGATGAAATCCTTGGTCCCATTGTCAGACCCTACGCTGGTGCAGTGCGTTCTGGGTTCCCCTGGTGCATGACAATGCCCGGCCTAATGTGGCAAGAGTATGCAGGCAGTTCCTGGAGGCTGAAGGAATTGATACCATTGAATGGCCCCCCACACTCACCTAACCTAAATCCAATAGAACACCTCTGAAATATCATGTTTCGGTCCATCCGACACCGCCAGGTTGCAACTCAGACTGTCCAGATGCTCAGTGATGCCCTGGTCCAGATCTGGGAGGAAATACCCCAGAACACCATCTGTCGTCTCACTAGGACCATGCCCGACATTGTTAGGCATGCATACAAGCATAGGGGGGCCATACAAGCTACTGAGTACCATATTGAGGTGCTGCAATGAAATTTCAGCAAAATGATCTAGCCTGCTGCATCATTTTTTCACTTTGATTTCCGGGGTGTCTTTGATTTCAGTCCTCTGTAGGTTGATAATTTTCACTTCCATCAAACAATGGGGCATCCTTACGTTCCTAACACATTACCCAGTCCATATCAGTATAGATATCCAACATGAGATTTTTTTCCCATTGAGATCTGATGTGTATTCACATGTGTTTCTTTAACCATTTTCGGTCCGCCCAACTGCAATGTACTGGAGACTGGCTGCAGCTATAGGACCAGTGATGTACATTGCTGGTCTTTTGTCAACACAGGGGAGCGCAACTCTAACCCCCCATCTGCTGTGTTCACCAGACACAACAGAATGAGAATCCCGGTAATCGGGACCTGATGATCACGTGATTGCATAGCGATACAAAAAATAATGAATTGCGGTCATATTGGTCCACAGACCCGATTCATCGTATGCCCATGTTCTCTGCTGTTACATATGTAGCCCTGTTTTGGGGGGGGGGTTATGTGAAATGGCCCACACCAAACAAGCTATGGCGCTAACCTGTATATGACTAGGCAATCCTGAGCCTTCGCTATATGGAAGAGGGGGTTGTAATAATACAAATGGCAGTGCCTCCACCTAGAATAGGGATCCTGCAATTGAGGAGACTCACCCCTTTCTAGGAATGTAACAGGTAGACAACTTAAAGTAACTATACATAGCAGAATTAATGCACCCAGCTTATATTTCTAACATGAAAACATGTCACCACACCTGTATGAGATTAATGCAAAGTTTATATAAAGCAGCCACTTAAAACAGGATGTATAAGAATAACATTCAGGAATTACAATTTACCATAAATTGGGAGGTTGCAATTATACCCGGGTATATGTGCATGTAGTATACAGAATACCTCCAACCATGGGTTATAGCGCAGTCCGGTTGCAGGGGCCCCTGGAGAGGTGAGAGTCAATAAGATGCACGCTTCCACTTTAGATGCTGTGATGGCGTCCAAGTAACACGTTCTATGCGGATGATTGCACTGCTTGTCTGAAGATCAGCGATGCATCACCGAAAAGGATAAAATGCTCTCTCTCTCCTTACTCTTAGTCCCTATCCCTAAACTGGGCTGTCACTGCAACCGGGCCTCTATCTGTCTAAGTGGCCGTCGGATGCCTAACCTACCTCTAGCCTAATCTATCCAACGCTCCCTATGCTAATCCTAGCTAAAAGGAGATCCAGACCAATAAGGATGCTATAGCTTTAAGCAAAGAGGCTGCAAAGATACACTGCAATTAACAGAAAGTTCACCTGACAGTCTTATGCAGGTGAAAACACTGATCTATATATATATATATATAGACAACTATTGTGATGGATTTGGTAAAAATGCCCATTTCGTTTTCTATTGAATATATATATATATACGCTATTTCTATAAGTTTTATAAATATTTACTTTTATACTTTAATACATATGTTGTGTGAATATTTTCTGCCTGCTGGGCTTTGTAGTACTATAAGAAATCCTTGCTTAAGAAATGTCTGCTCACACACACAGACCCCCTCCCACCGTGTGATTTGGGAAACAAAGGAATGTTTTTCTTCTCTATAAGATAAGATGGAAGAAGGTCACACCTATACCATGACGGAGATTGTTTTCGTGTGGAAATGACCAATCAAAGACTAATATAATGCTTATGCTGTTGTCACATGACTCTTGCATCATTCTGCATATATAAGTTCACTTTCTCATTATAATAAACTAGAAGTATTCATAGACTGAACTTGTGTGTCAGCGTGAGTCCCGTCCAATGTGCGCACATTTCAAAGCTAGCGTCATAAATTAGGACAGGAACAGATAAGCAGTGGACGATTAAGTCCTTGACTAAAACAATTGGTGCCAAGAAAACCGGGAACTGAGTAATGAACCTGCAGCCAGCCGACATGAAAAGGGCATTAGCTGTCAGTCAAACTGGACAGGCTGGAGATTGATCACCTCTGGAGCATGGTAAGATATATTTTGCTATCTTACCATTGCTTATCCTGTCTTTGTTGTTGATTCATACCTGTGCCTAGTACGGCTGCTAAAGGTCACTAAAGGCAGGTAACCTTGCTTGCCCGGAGTTTATTTAAATATACCTGCATGTGCTTATCTGTTACCTGGGTCTCTGTTGTGTGTTTTTATGTATCAGTCTTGAGGTGGAAGAGGAGTGGACTTACTGAGGGTTTTGACACATAATTTCTCTGGGTGTGTGGTAACCTTGTGTGTTGACCACAAGAGAGGAGGTGTCGGGTTACACATCACTTTAGTGTGGCAGCGTGGTGCCTTAGCCATTTTTTTTGGGGACTAGGAAGATTTACTCAGTGATCTGTACTCATAGCCCACCAAGATAGACTGCTATGTTATGTCCTAAATGTGTGTCTGTGAGTTAATGTTTGCCATTCATAACAGAAGGTTGGGGTTTGTTAAGGGTTAAGGAAAGTCTGGACAGCAGCCTGTGAAGTGTCTTAGATTTCTGTTAGGAAGGACCAGAGACAGGAGGAGATGGGTCAGATGCTGATAAGACCCCTAGAAAGGAATGTTAGCACGTGACCTGGTTGCACAGAGGGAGGGGGAGCAGTATGTTAAGGGATTAGTTAAGTTAGTGAAAGTATGTGGAATCACAGATAAGGGAGGTCGTTTACAGCCAAAAGAATGGCGAGGAAAAAAAAAAAAAAAGGAGAAGAAAGATGTCTTAGTTGACAAAAAAAAATGTGCTGAAGACAGCAAGAAGCTTGGTATAATGTAGCCAAAGTTATCCACAAAGAGTAGTGGACAGAACAGGTATTGCTACAGGGGAAAAAAAAAAAAGAAAAAAAAAAAACTGTTTATGTGTACCATTAATGTGTTAAATATTGAAAAGGATTACTGGCATGTCATATTGTGAAGAGGTGTGAAGGAAGTGAACCAGTTAAAAAGTTATCTAAAGTAGCGAAAGTTTGTAAGCTGAAGGTCAGGACTGGCATAAATCATTGTAGGAACAGAGAGGAATTTTATGTGATAAAGGTTTGCTGAACGTGACAGAAGTTTGGTACAAAACTGTAAAAGCGTTGCATAAAGGATAGTTGGAAGAAATTCAAGAAAAAGGCAATTGTATAATGTATGTGTATCATAAAAGTGAAAATGGAAGTGTGCTAAAACCACCGCCCTATGATGATAGAATTCAGAACAAAGGAGGGCAGGAACAATCCTGCCCAGCCCAGTGCACTTCCGGATGGCAGCCATCTTGCTGCACCTTTGTCCCTTCCTGCCCAGCCCAGTACACTTCCTGATGGCAGCCATCTTGCTGCACCTGCTTTGTCCCTTCCTGCCCTGCCCAGTACACTTCCTGGAGGCGGCCATAATGGTACACCAAATTAGACAACTGGAAGGCCAACGCCTCGAGTGAGCCGCCTCTACCCAGTGTGTCCGGTCTTACAAGTTAATGGTACATTCTACAAAGCACCGGATGTGCTGAGCAGAATCCCAAGTTGTCTATGGTCCACAGGACCCGAAGATATTGGACGTTTAAAAGGTACCCCCAATTATGGTGGAACTGAAGCCTGGAGCTCCCCTACCCAGGAAACCACAGTACCCACTGAAACCAGCGCAATCCAAGGCCATTTCGAAGCAGGTCAAGTCCCTTGTGGCAAATGGTGCACTCATACCTTGTACCTCTCCATGTAATACACTTTTGTTCCCGATAAGAAAAGAAGACACCCAAAGGAGAACCAGAGAAGTACAGGATGATACAGGACCTCCGAGCAGTGAATGAAGCCACTGTCTTAGAGACACCTATCGTTCCAAATCCCCACACTTTACTCACAGGGGTATCTCCAACAGCAAAGTATTTCACCGTGGTGGACCTGGCAAATGCATTCTCCAGCGTTCCCTTGTATCCTCTCTGCAGATACTTCTTCGCTTTTATCCATGAGGGGCAGCAATACACCTGGGCAGTTATGCCACAAGGGGGCGAAAAATTCCCTGAGCCAGTTTGCCAAAGCCATGACCACCATACTGGGTACGTGGCAAAAGGAACATTCGGCAGTGGTCCTTCTTCAATATGTGGATGACTTTCTCGTCTGTGCTGATGACCTGCCCACGGCTAAAGAAGCCTCGGAGAGTTTACTATGTTATTTGGCACACCAAGGCTGTAAGGCCTCTAAACCGAAGTTGCAATGGTGCTCTACAACAGTCGTGTTCTTGTGCCACTGCCTCTCACATGGAACAAGGCATCTTACGGAGGAAAGAGTTAAGGCCATCCAGAACTTGCCACTGCCGTTAGGCCAGAAGCCACTCCACGCCTTTCTTGACCTCATATCCTACTGTAGGTCATGGATTCCTGATGTTTCTTGGTTTATGCAACCACTCTACGATGCTCTCAAGTCTGAGCCCTTCCATCTGTCCGAAGAGGCCGACTCCAACTTTTTTGGCTCTAAAACGCTTATTTTCTTCAGCCCCAGCCCTAGTTCTACCAGACTACGAGAAACCTTTCAAACTGTTCATGTCTGAACGCCAAGGCCATGGCACAGGAGTATTGGCCCAGTCCCACGGAGACTGCCTACGATCCGTAGGCTACTACTCATGCCATTTAGACCCAGTGGCTAGAGGAGCACCCTTGTGTCTGCGTGCAGTTTTCGCTGCTCCAGCTCTGCTGGATAAGACCTCTGATATCGTACTGGGACATGAACTTGTTCTTCTGGCGCCGCATGACATTTCTGCCATTTTAAACCAAGTCCAACCTAAACATTTGTCCACAGCGAGGCATCTTAGACTACAGTGTTCCCTCCAACTTTCTGATAACGTCACTCTCCTACGTTGCCAATCCCTGAATCCGGCCACTCTCCTCCCAATTGCTGAGGGGGGTAATGAAGGTAATGCAGAAAGTGGAGAGGATGATGGAGCCACTGAGCCTTATAATTGTTTTGAAGTGATAAAAATGGAAATCTTCCATCTCCCCACAGTGAGTGAAACACCTCTGCAGGATCCAGACTTCACCTTTTTTGTTGATGGTTCCAGATATGCAGACGATGGAGACAAATATTATACAGGATTTGCGGTCACTACTGCAGACACAGTCCTACAGGCAAGAGCCCTATCGCCAGCAATATCTGCACAGGGAGCTGAACTTCAAGCACTTACAACAGCATGCCAGATGGCGGAAGGAAAAAGGGACAATATCTACACAGACTCCAGATACGCTTTTGGGATGGCCTATGACTTTGGACCCATATGGAAGGCAAGAGGATTTATGACTGCGGCAGGTACATCCCTAAGACATGGAGTAGCCATTGGGCGACTGCTGGAAGCACTCCTTCTACCCATTCAAGTGGCTATTCTGAAGGTAAAAGCTCATGGGAAATTAAACTCTTCAGAAGCCAAAGGCAATAATCTGGCAGATTTGGCGGCAAAACGAGCGGCCATGGGACCACCAGAAATGAAAGGAGAGGTGACCGGAGAGTGGGAACCAATATTCACCTTACAGACCTTACCTGTGGACAGAAGCTACCTCAAGGAATTCCAAGAAGCAGCAAGTCCAGAAGAAAAAGAAAGCTAGAGACGGAGAGGAGCTATTCTCAAAGACGGTCTGTTTGAGTGCAACAAGAGGCTTTGTTTACCCAAGAATATGTTTCCAGCTGTAGTCCAGTGGGCACACAGAGCAGCCCATCTGTCAAAGAGCCTCATGAACTCTCTCATCAACAAGTACTATATAGCGCCTGGAATCACCACATTGATGAACAATTTTTGCAGAACATGTGCCATCTGTGCAAAATGCAATCCAGGACGCACAGAGAAGACACCACAGAAACACTTGGCCAAACCCCTATACCCTTTTCATAGGATACAAATTGATCATATCCAGATGCCAAAGAGTGGGCGGTTGAGTACACCCTAGTGGTGTTGGACATGTTTTCCAGTTGGCCAGAGGCCTTTGCTGTAACCAACATGACTGCTAAAACAACTGCGAAGAAACTCCTCACTGAGGTTGTATGCAGATATGGGCTTCCAGAGGTGATAGAGAGTGACGAGGGCCCCGCCTTCACAACTTCAGTAACCAAAGAAATATGGGCAGCATTAGGAGTCACTCTGGCGTTCCATACCCCCTATCACCCCCAAAGTAGTGGTAAAGTAGAAAGAATGCTAAAAGTAGCCCAAGAGACTGGCATGAGTTGGCCAGACAGTCTGCTTATTGCCCTATTTAGTGTCAGATACACACCAAGAGAGAACACTCCCTATCCCCTTATGAGATTTTGTTTGGTTCAGCCCCAGACTTGGTTGTTATTTTCCACAACAGTTGCAATTACAGTCTGATGTGTTAACTGATTATGTGACTGTATTATCACGTGAATTAACCCGTATCCATGTCCAAGTGTTTTCTCCATTCCAGATTCTGAGTCAGATACAGGAACTCACAGCCTATTACCTGGAGATTGGGTATTAGTAAAGATATTTATGAGGAAACATTCCCTTGAGCCAAGATATGATGGTCCCTTCCACGTTCTGCTGACCACAGCCCCTTCTGACAAAGTGGCCGGGAAGAACACTTGGATACACGCCTCCCACTGCAAGAAAGTCCCAAACCCTGAGGGAAAGGCGTCATCTACACCATGACAACTATGTTGTATATCCTTTTTCTAATGAGTCTGACAGAGGCTCAACAGGTGGATATCACCGAAATAGGTGACACCACTATATTTTGGTAAAACTCATCCAACACTCATGGAGCTATTTTCACCTTTGATTTCTGTAGTATAGATCCCATGTGGTGCTATGACCATAATCTATATGATCTTGACACAACGAGCATGTTCCGATAGCAGTGACCAGGTATACATATATGTCATGGATGATTACTGGGGACCAAAAGATTAGAATCAGATTGGAAGGGATTTGGACTGGTGAGTACGCCCTTGCAAAGGTCATTATGCCTCTCCACATCCTAGCAGAAAATACCCCTGACCCAACGCCTGGCCGTAGGAGGAAGCGAAAAGCTCCTTCTGGCAGTTTTGACCCACATGTGTATATAGATGCCATTGAAGTCCCAAGGGGGGTGCCTAATACAGTTTTGACCCACATGTGTATATAGATGCCATTGGAGTCCCAAGGGGGGTGCCTAATAAATTTAAAGCCAGAGACCAAGTAAAGCAGGTTTTGAATCCCTGATTCCCATGATAGCTGTTAATAAAAATGTAGATTAGCTACATTACATATACTACAACCAACAGAGGTTTATGAATTATACCAGGGATGCCCTTCAAGGAATCGTTGACCAGCTAGCCCCTACATCCTACATGACATTCCAGAATAGAATGGCTCTGGACATGATTTTAGCAGAAAAAGGAGGTGTCTGTAAAATGATAGAAGGAACCGGAACATGTTGTACATATATTCCTGACAATACTGGCTCGAATGGTAAGGTTACTCTGTCTATAAAGAAATTGGAAGATCTGTCAGTTGAGTTGAAAAAGAATTCAGGGATCACAGACCCGTGGGATCAATATTTCAGTTGGATGAGTGGGTGGCAAAAGATACTTGCCCAAATAGGTGTAACTGTACTAATAATTCTGATTCTCCTGGCCCTGGTTGTATGCTGTGTTATACCATGTGTGAGGAAATTGATGAGCAAAGCTGTAGCCAACAGAACACCTACCTTCCTGAACCAGGAGCAAGAGGATCTCCATATGGTAGATGAAGAAAAACCTTATACCCCATTACGGTCCCTCCCCGCCAATAGTAATCTCACAATTTTGTAGGGATAGCATCTGACTTCCTTATGTACAAAGTCTGTGTCAAGGGGGGTGATGAAATAGTCATCACCTGTCTAACATACAGCATAAAAGAGTTCCAAGGTACAGAAGGACAGATGAGCTAGGTCTTATAGGGACAGAGTAAAATAGTCATTTTAAGGGGGGACTGTGATGGATTTGGTAAAAATGCCTATTTCGTTTTCTATTGAATATATATATATATATATATGCTATTTCTATAAGTTTTATAAGTATTTACTTTTATACTTTAATACATATGTTATGTGAATATTTTCTGCCTGCTGGGCTTTGTAGTACTATAAGAAATCCTTGCTTAAGAAATGTCTGCTCACACACACAGACCCCCTCCCACCGTGTGATTTGGGAAACAAAGGAATGTTTTTCTTCTCTATAAGATAAGATGGAAGAAGATCACACCTATACCATGACAGAGATTGTTTTCGTGTGGAAATGACCAATCAAAGACTAATATAATGCTTATGCTGTTGTCACATGACTCTTGCATCATTCTGCATATATAAGTTCACTTTCTCATTATAATAAACTAGAAGTATTCATAGACTGAACTTGTGTGACAGCGTGAGTCCCTTCCAATGTGCGCACATTTCAAAGCTAGCGTCATAAATTAGGACAGGAACAGATAAGCAGTGGACGATTTCAGTCCGTGACTAAAACACTATAAGGATTCTGCAGTGTGTAAATAGAATAATGATAATGAACCACAAATCTCTCTCTTACAGAGATATTAGGGTTCCAATACAGAAGTTGAAATATAACAGAGGCAGACCTAATCTGCTTCAGTAACAACTAGATAGATAGTAGCCTTGTTAATCTGGATCATTACTCACAGAATCACCATTCAGTTCTCCCCAGATACACAGCACATGGCAGGCTGGCACCCTCTGCCTGATACTTCCTGGAAAAACAAACTATATAACATCCTGGGGTTTCTTGACCTCCTTGTAGGAGCAGGAAGCACACCTAGGGACTTGTCTGTAATGGGACCTCTATGGTAGTGGCTGTATATGAATGTAAACAAACCACAACTAGTGTAAAAAATAACAGTTCCCTACACATATATTCCCAACATGGACCAGCAATATACTGGTAGTGGTTATACCAGGATGATGGCTGCACCTACAGACATCTTCCTAGTATTGTTTTTTTCAGCTGGTGTCGACTTTCATGTAAAAACTATCCTAGCTGCTATTTAGTCACTGAATCGTTTTTACAAGCAGAGGGAAAGGACTCTACCACCCCTCCCAATGCCTTCCAAGGTTTGCTTGGACTGTCCCATCCGGCCGAGGAACCCAAAAATGCAGCTGGCAGTTCCACTGGGTTAACAATAGAGCTGATCAGAGACTGGAATGACTCCAAACATCTCTATGGTCTAAAGGACCGGAAGCTACGAGCATTTAATCATTTCCGTTTTGCCGGCTATAAACAGCGCCATTTTAAAATTGGGAAAGCATCTGATCACTCCGATCTTGGTGAGACCAGATGCTTTAAGGGCAGAGGAGAGATCTAGAGTCTAATTGACCCCAGATTTCTCAGAAAAGAATACTTTTCACTGCCTATTGTTATCACAGGGGATGTTTTCACTCCCTGTGATAACAATACAACTGATCAAAAAAAAAAAATGAAAGGTACAGTGTAAAAATAATTTAAAAAAGCAAAATAAATAAGTGACTCATATAAGCTGACCCCCATCGCAGCTTCCACCAGTAGAGAAGATCTCTCGAGGTGCCAGTATTGTGGGACAGCCTGTCCAGTGTGAACTGCATCTTCCACAGGATAAGAGGGGACCTCTGGCTATTAATATTGCGCTTACCTAATGCGCATCTGGTGAGTGCGCATGTCTTATATTTCCTACACGGTTTTGACGAGTGCCTCACTGGGAGTAACAAAGTCACGATTTCATCCATTTGTCATTTACCGGACATTGTTCCTATGGACTTCATACTGTCTATTTGAGGGTGTGGCCAGTCTCTGATATAGCACATTTAATTTGTTTATTAGCGCTGCACTTTTTCATATTGTATATATTCAAGAGGTTATATGGTTTCCTTGTAGTGTATCAGCAGCTTATGTTATCATCTTAGCGCTCGCTGAATCACCTTTATAATCCAAAGTATTTGCCAAGAAGTATGGTGAGTATTTTGCAGATCTCATTTGTTGCCACAAGTTTTTGCAAAACAAAGAAAAAAACGAAAACCCTGTGACAAAAATGATATCTGCAAAATACTCACCATGCCTCTTATCAAATTCCTTGGGGCGTCTACTTTCCAAAAAGGGGCCACTTGGGGGGGGGGGGTGTTTGTACTATCCCGCCATTTCAGCGATAGGTGAAACTGTGATAGGTAGTGAGGAAGTGATACACTATATTGCCTAAAGTATTGGGCTGCCTGCCTTTACACGCACATGAACTGTGATGGCATCCCAGTCTTAATCCGTAGGGTGTCAATATTGAGTTGGCCCACCCTTTGCAGCTATAACAGCTTCAACTCTTCTGGGAAGGTTATCCACAAGGTTTAAGAGTGTGTCTATGGGAATGTTTGACCATTCTTCCAGAAGCACATTTGTGAGGTCAGGCACTGATGTCCGAAGAGAAGGCCTGGCTCAGTCTTCACTCTAATTCATCCCGAAGGTGTTCTGTCGAGTTGAGGTCAGGACTCTGTGCAAGCCAGTCAAGTTCCTCCACCCCAAAACTTGCTCATCTATGTCTTTATGGACCTTGCTTTGTGCAGTAGTGTGCACTCATGTTGGAACAGGTAGGGGCCATCCTCAAACTATTTCCACAAAGTTGGGAGCATGACATTGTCCAAAATGTCTTGGTTTGCCAATGCTTTAAGAGTTCCCTACACTGGAAGTAAGGGGCCAAGCCCAACCCCTGAAAAACAACCCCACACCATAATCCCCCCTCCACTAAACTTTACACTTGGCACAATGCAGTCAGGCAAGTACTGCCAAACCCAGACATGTCCATCAGATTGCCAGACAGAAGCGTGATTCATCACTCCAGAGAACATGCCTCCACTGCTCTAGAGTCCAGTGGCGGTGTGCTTTACACCACTGCATCGGACGCTTTGCACTACACTTGGTGATGTAAGGCTTGGATGCAGCTGCTCGGCCATAGAAACCCATTCCATGAAGCTCTCTATGCACTGTTGTACTAATCTGAAGGCCACACCAAGTTTGGAGGTCTTTAGCTATTGACTGTGCAGACAATATGCAACTTCTGCGCACTGTGCGCTTCAGCATGCGCTGAACCCATTCTGCCATTTTACATGGCCTACCACTTTGTGGCTGAGTTGCTGTTGTTCCCAGTTACTTTAACTTTGTTATAGTACCTCTAACAGTTTGCTGTGGAATATTTAGTAGCAAGGAAATTTCATGGATGGACTTATTGAACAGGTGGCAACATATCAAGGTACTGATTGAATTCACTAAGCTCCTGAAAGCGACCCATTCTTTCACAAATGTTTTTAGAAGCAGTCTGCATGCCTAGGTGCATGATTTTACATATCAGTGGCCATGGAGGTGATTGGAACACCTGAATCCAATGATTTGGAAAGGTGTCCCAATACTTTTGGCAATATAGTGTATGAGGAAATATGCCCTTTGAAAGCCTGGAGGTGGCCATTGGATTTTGGGGGCCTGTATTTGGCTAGGCTGCCAAAAAGTTTCTCACGTGTGGTGTCTCCATACTCGGGAGAAGTAGCAGAATGTATTTTGGGGTGTTATTCCACATATACCCATTGAAAGGATTAAATGGAATATAACTGAATCCATTTTGTATACACTAATACAAGATGCTAGTTTAACATACATATATGAGATATGTGCACACTAACAAAACTGTCTATGCCAGCTTCATGTAGAAATAAGTGTTTTTGCAAACTTTACAAAAAAGCAGATAAGGTTTACTCTCACTTCTGAAAAGTTTTAACCACAACTTGGGTGTTGGGTCAGATTACAGCCATGGTCTGGGCGTTGGGTCAGATTACAGCCATGGTCTGGGCGATAGACCAGATATGGCATGATAGATAAAGCAGAAGAGTGAAAATGCAAACCTCATACAAATAATTGTTGAGTTAAGGTAAAACAATGTACATGTATTTAATTGGATGGTCTGAGGGTGTGTTTGCCTAAAGACTACAGTATAATAATCCTGATGTTATGCCAATAAAACTGAAGTGGAACAGGAAAAAGACCACCTACCTACTTTCACCCATGGCATGTGTGAGCAATATATCATTTAACTGACAACCTTGTGTAAAAATAAAAAAAAATGGTCATTTTCCAAAATCTTTGGCAAAAAATGAAATGTTCCATAGACTCAACATGCCTCTCTGAAAATTCTACTTTCCAAAAAAGGGTAATTTGGGGGGGGGGGGGGGGTTGTACTGCCCTGGCAGTTTAGCAACTCAAGAAATGTGATTGGCAGTCAGAAAGTAAAAGCTGTGTAAATTCCAATATATACACCATAGTTTGTAGATGCTATAACTTTCACACAAACCCAATAATATGCATGTATTGGGATTTTTTTTTACCAAAGACGTAGCAGAAAACATTTTGGCCTAAATTTATGACTAACTGTAAGTTTATTGGATATTTTTTATAACCAGAAGTAAAAAAAATAGGTTTTTTTTAAAAATTTTCAGTCTTTTTTCGTTTATATCACAAAAAATAAAAGACTAATTGGTGATCAAATACCACCAAAAGAAAGCTCTATTTGTGTAAAAAAAAAAAAAAGGACATACATTTTGTTTTGGGTACAGCATTGCATGACCGTGCAATTACCAGCTGAAATAGCGCAGTGCCGAATAACAAAAAATGGCCTGGTCATTAAGGGGTGCACATCTGTTGGAGGGCAAGTGGTTAATTTTTTTGAGCAGTGTATATGATCACCCCCATATAATTTAACCAATACTTTATTCATTTTTAGAGTTTTAATAATTATTATTTATTATTACATGGATTGTTGAGAGGATTAAAGAATTATTTTGGTGAATTTTAGTGATTTTGAGATATATACTTTGTGCTGGAAGCTTGGATTTACTGGCAGCATTCACAGGCTTAGGACTGTCTATTTAAATGAATTCAGCTGATGCCCTTGAGAATGTCTTTTTTGAATGAAAGGTACATCAGGGCGGAGCCTGTGCTAACATCCCACAAGCCTGCTGGCACTGGTACTAGCGGCAGTGTCTGTGGATTTAACATGTTTTTTTATTGGAGCTCATGTGAGTAGATATGCAGTTTTTAAATCAATAAATCTGACAAAGTTACACTATGGAAGGCTGCGATTTGTTTTACTTTGCTGGGTAACATCAGTGGAAAGGAGTTTCATTGTGCAGCCTTGTGTCAGCATGACCTGTGATCGAGGAATGGAAAGATCCAATACAGCAAGTCCACACCCCTCTAAACTTTGTATAGACCACTTATAGCTTGGGGTCTTCATTGTTGGTAAGAGGCTGTGTGTGACAAGGTGAAGGGAATTACAGGTGTATTAATGGATATACATGGAGGAACTGGTAAAGTCACTGCGCACATGTTGTAAATTTGTACACTTTAGTGTGTACTTGGTATTTATTTGCATACATTGTTACTTCCAAGGTCCGAGAGGACTACGGCCTATTCACAAAGCACAGCACCCGACTTCCGGTTCCGGCACCGTATGGGGTAGGGAAGACATCCCGCGGCTCCGGAGCGTCCTGTATATAAATACAGCCTCCTGCACCGGAGGGCTGCGATACACGGCACGGGATTGCCCCCCCCGCTCCCGACCAGCTATGGAGCGGTATTTGCGGGCGGCGGCACCCGGCCAGGATCCCGCTCCCTGCACGCAGAGGGACAGGTCTCCCATTTGTGCAGCCAAGATGGCCGCCGCTGACAACGCTGCAGATAGCAGCTTACACTTACCTGAGCCAGCTACACAGCGCAGCAGCCACGGCTCCTCTACCCTGATGGCCAGCATGGAAATAGAACGAGGGCCAGACCCAGATCCAGGGTCAGGATCAGGTAGGAGAGAGGCACAGCCGCCCCACATTATCTTGCAAGGACATGCTGATCATAGTAGTCCCATGGACCAATATGAGCAAATCGCACAGGCTGTTGCTTCTCTGTTGCTACCAAACATTACACAAGCAGTAGACAGAGCAGTGAACCAGGGAATAGAACAGCTTAGAAGAGATTTGGGAGAAAATGCCAAACGCATAACTGAAGTTGAACAACGCCTTTCTGACTTAGAGGATGAATGCCAAGCTATGCAGGCGAGTGCTACACAAGCCAAACGTGAGCAGCAAGACATCCTAGAAAAGCTGGATGATTTAGAGAACCATTCACGGAAGGAACAATTTACGGGTGGTGGGCCTTCCAGAATCTTTCAGCTCAGGTCAGCCGTTTGAAATCTGCTCTAAACTTATACCCGCAGCATTAGGAATTACGACACACTGCCAAGTTGAAAGGGCGCATAGGCTGGGTGCCCCATCAAACGACCGACGTACACCACGGTCCATAATCGCTAAATATCTTAATTACGCTGACCGAGTGGCCATTCTCAACTCGTTTCGTAACTCACGATCTCTGCAACTGGATGGGCACAAGCTTTTATTGTTTGCTGATTTTTCGCCAGAAGTTTCTCGCAAACGCAAATCGTTCCAGTCAATTTGTACTACACTATTTCAGAAAGTGGTAAAATTTACCCTTGCCTACACCGCTACACTTCGCTTCACTACGCCTGCGGGGGAATCCAAATCATTTGCGCACCCAGAGGAAGCCCTTCTTTACTTGCAAAGCAACTTTCCTGATGCCGGTGGTCCACAACAACCGCCACAAGATCTTGGCCCGCGAGACCAACGCAGTCCCAGAAAGGACCCACCGAAATGCCAACGCATTAACCGTGCATCGACAAACCAAAGATCACCCTGACGGCTGAGTCACACGTTACTGGCCAATCTATAAATTGATCTTTCTTACCTATCGACGAAGCCTAGTTTAAGTGCATTACTATCGGTTAACTACGATGTTTAAGTTTGCCCTCTTTGGAATTGATAGCTCTATCTCATGCTTATAATAGCTTGTTTTTTAACCTGTCTACACTGTGTCATTACATATTTGGCTGCTGCGCTGCCATAGATGATGGGGTGATTTGATCCCTTCCCACCTTCACTAATGGCCTATGCTGCCGTAGGGGGCTCTACCTTTCTCCTCACTGTCTATACACCTCCTTGGTGCGGGATCTACAACCCATCATTTCCGGTAACGCAGGCTACGGAAAGGAGATCACATGCGGAATAATGTGAAGTCCAGGATAACTATGCAGTTTATCGTTTTTTGTTTTTCTGAGCGCTCCATGTTGGGTCGGTCGGATTATTGTATGTTCTCACCCCCTTCTCCCTCCCTCCCTCCCTCTCTTTTTCTTTCTTATTACTCGGAGACCCCACATCGCCTCTTCCTCTCATACAGGGTCGGGGGGGGACAGACCATGGGACTGATTTCACGGATCGGCGGCTAGCTAAAGACGATTTAGATACTTTTCTGACCATCTCTACACCTAGTTCTTTATGCTTCAGGTGATCTCTTGGAATGTTAAGGGCCTGAGATCTCCGCATAAACGCATGGCCATTCTTAGGCATTTAAAACAGCTGAGGGCGGATATTGCACTCCTTCAGGAAACTCACCTCTCCCAAACGGATCATATACGCATGAAAAATTGGGGGTGGGACAGGTATGGGGGGTCACCATCTCCCTCTGGCAAAGCAGGGGTGCTTATCCTTTTTCATAAACGTCTTACACCGGACATTGTCCAGTTAGTCACAGATGAGGAGGGCCGATATGTGGTAGCACATGTCATGCTAGACTACTCCCCTTTAGTATTGGCCAATATATACGCCCCAAACTCCTCGCCCCAAACCTTTTTTTCAAGATTTGTTCTCAAATTTGTCCAATTTTTTACACCTCCCTGTACTAGTAGGAGGTGACTTCAATCAATGTATGGACATACGGGAAGATAAACAAAAATCTTTTATACCGAATTGCCCAACTAATCCCACCTCTTTAGTAACACCTTCATTATTACACAACTTCACAGAGTCGCTGCAGTTCACAGATGTGTGGTGATTGACTCACCCAAAGGGGAGGGACTTCACGTTCTTCTCCCCGGTACATCATACTCTGTCCAGAATTGATTATTTCTTTGCTAATCGTGCGCTTTTACAAAATATCTCAGATTCTGAGATACATGATATAGTGATCCGATCACTCCCCGATTTCTATTTCCATACGACAAGCGCAAAATAATCACCACCCACGTACCTGGTGTTTCCCCTCTTTTCTAGCACACAATCGGGACTTGCTTCAACTACTGAATACTGCATGGAGTTTTGTGAGACAAATGCAGAACATCAATCAGATCCCAACCTTTTTTGGGAGACAGGCAAAGCGGTCTTACGCGGCAGAATCATAGCGTTCACTTCCACATACAAGAAAAACCTTCTTCGCAATTATTTAGCAGCAAGTCTCCGTTTAAGACAAGCACAGCAAGATCTAGCAAATCTAAATTCCCATGAACATAGGACTGCATGGTCAGAGGCCAAGCATCAATTTGTCATGTGGGCTGCTGCCCAAGAGTCCATACACAAATCGTACAATGACCTGCATTTTCATAAATTTGGCAATAAGCCAGGCAAATTGTTAGCAAGGTTGTGCAAAAAAACGTTCACACCTACTCTTTTTACGTCCCTGAGAGATGCACAGGGAATGCTGAAAACGGACCCTCTAGACATTATACACATCCTAGAACAATTCTATCAGACTCTGTATGGCCCGGACCCTATAGACATATCTGAAGCTACCTATTTCTTGGACCAGGTCACATTGCCTAGGTTAGACCACTTCAAGCTTTAAATTCTCCCATTACTTTATCGGATGTGTCCCTAGCTATTAAATCACTTGCAAATGGTAAAGCCCCGGGCCCGGATGGCTATACAGCCGAATTTTACAAGTTAATGGCGGAATCCATTTCTCCTTCATTACAATTGGTGTTCCAGACCATTCAGGCAGGAGGAGATTACATTCCCTCAGGTTCCCAAGCCTACATCAAATTGATAGCCAAAAAAGACAAAGACCCGCTGGAATCGGGCTCGTATCGTCCTATATCGCTGCTGAATCTAGATGCAAAACTTATCAAAAGTCATAGCATCCCACCTAGCATCTATCTTACCTGCTCTTATACACCCTTCCCAAGCGGGATTCGTACAAGGGCGATCAGCGGCGTCAAATATTCGGAAGGTGATATCCGCTTTGAATCAAGCCACGACCGACACATCCCTAGACGCGGCAATAGTTTCATTAAACGCCGAAAAGGCTTTTGATAATGTTAGTTTTGAATGGCTTTTTTTAGCGCTCGGAAGGTTTGGATTTGAATGCTCGTTTATGCATTTGATTCACACCATGTACTCATCTCCAACAGCCCGAGTTGTAGCAGCAGGTCACATATCTAACCCTATTTGCCTTCATAAAAGGCACAAGACAGGGGTGCCCACTGTCCCTGCTACTTTTCAATCTAGCTCTAGAACCACTAGCTCGCTTCTTATTGTCTAAATCTGATCTACATGGCATCAATATTGGACAAGAAGAGTTGAGACTCGCGCTGTTTGCGGATATCTTAATTTTTACTTCAAGCCCCTCCCTTGACTTGCCCTATATCCAACATATCTTCTCTTCCTTCCGCCTATACCCCGGACTCCGTATTAACTTTTCAAAAAGCGAGGTGCTTCCGCTATTCCATTCCCGCCTTCCGGTATGGACTCGAAGTTCGCAATTCAAAATCGCTCCCAAATATATTACCTATTTAGGTATAAAGATAGGGAAACTTGCTTCATCATTATATACGTTAAATTATACGCCAACAATTACAAAGATTATTGGGGAATTGGACATGTGGAAGGAATTACCACTTTCCCTCCTGGGCAGATCACATCTCTTCAAGATGGTCAGCTTTCCGAAACTCCTTTACCCACTCCAAACCATACCTCTTTTGCTCAAACACAAGGACATAGCGAGGCTGAACAGGGCGATATCGACTTTCTTATGGAAAGGCAAACGTCCCCGTATAGCATTGGACAAGCTGTTTCTACCTAGATGTGAGGGAGGCTCTGGGCTCCCGAATATTCGCATTTACAATCTTTCCTGTCTACTTCGTATAGGACTAGACTGGCTCACCCAATCCTCCAAATACTCTAATTATCACTTAGAATCTGCACTAGCATTTCCGTATGATCTTTCGGCCCTATTGCACTCCAAGGTTAATTCTCTGCCGCCCCACTTAAACATAACCTACTCATCCGAGACACCCTTATTACATGGAGGGAAGTCAGGCAAAAATTGGGGGTCTCTCCTTGGCTTTCACGCTTCCTTCCTATTCATCATAACCCCTCTTTTCCTCCCCCTCAATCTCACGACGCATATGATACTTGGCGATCTCAACAACTGACTTTGGTACACTAACTATATGACATCTCTACAGGTTCCCCAAAACTTCTTGATAGTATTCTACAAACCTATGGACTTCCGGCACATCATTTCTTCTACATACTACAAGTAAGGAACTTTGTTAATTCTATACCCCCACTAAATCTACCAGATTTTAATCGACATTTATCGACGTCTTAGCGATCTCTCGCAAATACAACATCTCAAACATATATAGTTCGCTGAATCTTCTTTTTACCAAGCCTTTAGAGACATTCAATACAGCAAAATCCTGGATCAAGGACTTCAATAATACAATTACAGCAGACCAACTATTTTCAGGTTTTCAATCCACTTGTGCCTTCAATAGTAACGAGTTCTGGCGTGAACAGCTCAAGATTTTACATCGTGATTACGTACCATGTCTTTACTCTAAAACAGACCCGGCCCTGTCTACCTGCCCTCTGTGTGGAATTCAAAAACCATACCTACAACACAGATTGTGGACCTGTCCCCCTATTTTGGCATTCTGGCAGCAAGTGGTTCATTTCATATCCGTCATTACAGCTTTCTGCTTACCCATCCACCCGCTGCCGCTGCTCTTCGGATTTCTGGAACATCCAATCATTGGCCTTTTTTCTTCACAAACATCATCCTTCAGAGACAATAAATCCTGGATATCAACCTGCCTTTTAATCGCAAGACGTCTCATTCTCCGTCAATGGGTCTCCGACTCCCCCCCAACCATAACGGGGGTCAAGCAAGAACTCAACACTCTCTTACGCCTGGACAGGCTTCACCTAATCACCTCTCTGACTACATCAAAGGAATCCAATTACTATAGAAAATGGAACTCATATATTACAGGCTCACTATCCATACAGGAGCAGGCTTTCTTTACCCAGACAAGGACTCGCTATAACTTTATTTGTTAATCGGCTGTGTACATTGGTTACCTATCTAATTCCTTATGTCCATCTCTAATCTCCATATTCTCATGTACTCCGATTCCATAAACACTTTCTTGATCTACGATCCTTTATAAACTCGACACTGTTCTTACACAATTGACCTTCATTAGCCGATTGGCAGATGACACTTTTCACACCACATCACATCACATCAACCAAGGTGGAACCTGTACTAACATACATTTGATACATATGCAAGCTATCTGATCGCTGACCTGTATCTTGTTGCTTTTTCCATATCTCGGTCCCTTGGTCTCGTCTCTTTTTTCTTTTTCTTTTTCTCTATACTATCTCTACACCTTCGACTATAATCCTCTCCATTCCTGGGGGCTTACTGATTTGAGGCCAAATTGTCTCATCGCTTCCACTTCCACACTGCCCTCTTTGATTTTATACATATATATAGTGCAGCGCTGAAAATGTAATAAAATAAGATATATAAAATATATAAAAGTCTTTCTCATGACAATAAAGTCAAATATGTGCAGGTCTTCTCCTCATTAGGTGACTGGAAAATAACAAGATTGCGCACTCACCGACCGCACATTTAAAATGCGCCTGTGTATGATATATTCCAAAAGACCAGCCAGGTATACAGCTCCAGAGACCACACGAATCCTCCCTCTTCCACACTCTCATCCGCCTTGGGTGTAGCAAAGTTTGTGAAGAATCAAAGAGGGCAAATAATGAATATAGCGAGCGCTCAGAAAAACCAGCTGCTAGAACACTTCAAGGGATCACTAAACCTCATAGTAGAGACATTATACATATATATATAGTGCAGCGCTGAAAATGTAATAAAATAAGATATATAAAATATATAAAAGTCTTTCTCATGACAATAAAGTCAAATATGTGCAGGTCTTCTCCTCATTAGGTGACTGGAAAATAACAAGATTGCGCACTCACCGACCGCACATTTAAAATGCGCCTGTGTATGATATATTCCAAAAGACCAGCCAGGTATACAGCTCCAGAGACCACACGAATCCTCCCTCTTCCACACTCTCATCCGCCTTGGGTGTAGCAATATCTCCAGATCCAAAGGTAGAAAGACAGAGATCCCCCTTTTTTGGTTCCAGACACCCCAAGAATGGAAGATGTATATCTGCACTCTCCAACAGGAGAGTCAAAGAAAAAGGGGAACGCCAATAGTGTGGTACTATCAAAACTTTATTGGAGCAATAATGCCTGGGTCATATGCACACACATACAGTTGTGGCCAAAATTATTCAACCCCCACTGAAATTGAGTGTTTTGGCCAGTTTGACATTGCTTTTGATCATTCAGTCATCTTGCTTACATTTACATTAAAGAGGCACTTGTAGGTCAGACAAATATAACATAACAGTTATAATGAAATAACCACAAATGTCTTTTCTGTGCTCACAGCATTATCAGTTTTATTCAACCCCCAAGTGACATTCAATCTTAGTACTTAGTACAGCATCCTTTTACAGTTATAACAGCTTTTAAACGTGAAGCATAGCTTGACACAAGTGTCTTGCAGCGATCTACGGGTATCTTCGCCCATTCTTCATGGGCAAAGGCCTCCAGTTCAGTCACATTCTTAGGCTTGCGCACTGCAACTGCTTTCTTTAAGTCCCACCAGAGGTTCTCAATCGGATTTAAGTCTGGTGACTGCGATGGCCACTCCAAAATGTTCCAGCCTTTCCTCTGCAACCATGCTCTAGTGGACTTGGAGGTATGCTTGGGATCATTGTCCTGTTGAAAGGTCCAACGTCTCCCAAGCCTCAGGTGTGTGACGGACTGCATCACGTTTCCATCCAATATCTCCTGGTACTGAAGAGAATTCATGGTACCTTGCACACGCTGAAGCTTCCCTGTACCTGCAGAAGCAAAACAGCCCCAAAGCATGATTGACCCTCCACCATGCTTCACAGTAGGCAAGGTGTTCTTTTCATCATAGGCCTTGTTCTTCCTCCTCCAAACATAGCGTTGATCCATGGGCCCAAACAGTTCTAATTTTGTTTCATCAGTCCACAGAACACTATCCCACAACTTTTGTGGTTTGTCCACATGGCTTTTGGCATACTGCAGTCGACTCTTCTTATTCTTTGGAGACAGCAAGGGGGTACGCCTGGGAGTTCTGGCACGGAGGCCTTCATTACGCAGTGTGCGTCTTATTGTCTGGGCTGAAACTTCTGTACCCACATCTGACAAATCTTTTCTCAGTTCCTCAGCAGTCACACGGGGACTTCTCTCCACTCTACGCTTCAGGTAGCGCACAGCAGTCGAAGTCAGCATCTTCTTTCTGCCACGACCAGGTAGCGTTTCAACAGTGCCCTTTGCCTTGAATTTGCGAATGATGCTTCCTAAGGTGTCTCTTGGTATGTTTAACATCTTTGCAATCTTCTTATAGCCATTGCCCTTCCTGTGAAGAGAAATCACCTCTTCTCTTGTCTTCCTGGACCATTCTCTTGCCTTCACCATGTTTGTAACCACACCAGTAAATGTCTAGAAGGAGCTGAGTATCACAGTCATTTTAAAGCTGCCTAATTGGTGCTTATTATGCTTGATTGCTGCTCGGTGACATCCACAGGTGTTTTCAATACCTGATGGAAAGCACCTGTATGAACCTCTGTTCTTCAGAGTGGTAGTCTTTAAGGGGTTGAATAATTGTGGCAATGAAGAAACCACATAAGAACCATTTACTACTGTATTACATAAACAATTGATGTCATTTTAGTTGCATTTGGGTAGTTACAACGTCCTTGTAGGATTTGATTCTGAATACAATTCCAAATGTACACTATAGTCCCTAAACCCCTTTACAGCATTGGGGGTTGAATAATTTTGGACACAACTGTATCCATACACCATAAGCCAATAACGGACAGGTAAGTATGAAAGGAAATTGTACTAACCCGGCAATGGCATAAAAACAAAGACCACTAGACCTCCTCTTGGTCTCAGTGGTCTGGAAGTCACACTTGCTACTTGGCTCCTCCTGAGGCCTTTCGTGCAAAAAGCACTTCTTCAGAGGATGGACGCCACTCACAAACTTTCCCCCCCCTTCTTTCCTACTCATTTCTTTTCTCTTCTTTCTTCTCCTGCCCCTTTTCCCACTGTTATTTATCCCTGCCAACTAATTCCTCAGTTGTTCTCTCCTGTATTGTGTTTTGGACACGGTATGGGCGGTCTACTGTGGACGTCTATGTACACTGACATTACTTAACATTAGATACTGGCAAGTTACACCAGCGTCAGCTCATAATTGGATTGTATAATCCCGATGGGATGCTATTGCTTTCCCCATGCACGAACCTCTTCTTTCACACCTTCCCATACTACTTTTCCTACTTGTTTATCATCATGATTAGTATATCATAGTATTGAAATAGCGCCCACTTCTAGCGACTATCATTACCGATTTAGGGCTGTGTTCGGTTTTTGTCACACTACTGCACCTAGTTAGACTTGATGTCACATGGGTACTATAACTGTGTCATTATTTCTTTATGTTTGTAATTTGTTAAAACCTAATAAAATTTTTCTCAAAAAAAAAAAAAAAAAAGCATAGCACCCTTCATACATGCGCAGTAGGAAACCGGAGGTGAAGGCGCAAGGCTTCATTGACAGTTTCCCTTAGTCAAGATAGCGCTGCCAGCACCTGACAGCCGATTGAAGAATCGGCTTGGGGTGACGATACTGCTGGATCCCTGGACAAGTAAATGCCCTAATATAAAAAAGCAGGAGCTACAGTATTTTTTTTTTTGGGGGGGGGGGGCGGCTGGGGCCAGAACTCCGCTTTAAGGTGTTTTCAGCCCAACAGTTTTTGGTTATAAAATCAAAATCTGCTAGTATATCTAACACTTCACTGTCCCCAGACTGACAATACTACTGTCCAAATGCATCTGTTCAACTACCTCATAAAGAAATTTCCACTCGCCTGCTCACCAATGGAGTGGAAATTATGGTGGGGGCGAGTGTGTTCCCCAGGGCCGTCTTGCTGAGCAAGCTTGAAGCTCAGGCCGGATCTGTCATTGGCACTGGGAGCCGTCAGACTGCTCAATAGCTCAGCGCAGTGAAAGCAAAGCAAGGAGCGTGTGCTGTGCTCTCTGCCTCCCCCTAGAGTGCAGTACCCAGATCTGTGAGTGAACAACGAAGTACTTTTTATGGGGGGGGTGGTGTGTGTGTGTGTACGTGTACATGTGTGTGTGTCTGTGTATGCATGTACAATTGCACATGTGTCTGTGTATCTGTACATGTGTCTGTGTGTATGTACATGTATGTGTGTGTGTTTGTGTGTATGTACGTCTATGCATTTCTGTGTATGTACATGTATCTGTGTGTATGCGTGTTTGTACGTGCCTACGTGTGTATACATGTATCTGTGTGTGTACATGTGTCTCTGTGCGTGTGTGTACATTTCTGTGTGTGTATATGTGTGTATGTACATGTCTGGGTGTGTGTACAGGTGTCTCTGTGTGTGTTTGTTGGTGGCAAAAAACTCTAAGGCCTGGCTAGTAGCTCAGGACTTGAAATTTTAAGCCCTGTCATAAAGGATGTAGGTACCTAAAGACAGGAGGTGGGTTACTGGCTGGCTCACCAGGTGAAATTAAGTAAAAACAAAACAAAAATACAATTGCAGCCACTACATCTAAGATTGGTATGCTGCAATATATTACATTTGTGTTTGGGGTTAAAGGATAGGCTCACCTTTGGGAGCATGTTATATATTCTACACGTTTCTCAATGAACTACCAGGCTACTGGTGAACACTCTAGTCATTGATTCTTCCATACAAAAGTACAAGCAGACAGATACACTGACAGTCTGCAGAAGCCTCACATTGCACTCGTGATCTTCCAGGCTCCTACGAAAAAGATAGTAAATGCACATTTTTTTTACCTGGAAAAAGAAATTTAATATAATATTTCTTTAATTTCCAGCCAACAGCTTTGTCCGTAGCAGCACAGGACTAGTCTCAGTACTAAGTTTTCCCACCACAGCAAGCAAGTGCTGCAGAGGTTGAGATGCGGTCTGGTATTTAGTAAAAATTGGATTTTTTCTACATACTTACCTGTAAAATCTATTTCTTGGAGTACATCACGGGACACAGAGCAGGCTATTCATGACTATGTGGATTATAGGCCACCTATAGGTTAATAGATACTGGCCGACCAGAGAGGAGGTCCTTCCCTATACAACCCCTCCTATACAGGAAGTACCTCAGTTTTTGTAGCATGCATTGACACTCCAGAAAGAGGGGTGGGACCTCTGTGTCCCGTTATGTACTCCAAAAAATGGATCTTACGGGTAAGTATGTAGAAAAAAAAAACAATTTCTTTATCGTACATCACGGGACACAGAGCAGGCTATATGACTATAAAAGAATGTTCCAGGAAGCGCCTCCGTCTTGAGATAAAGTAACGTGCGGACTTGAAGTTCTTAGTAATGGTTTCTAGCTTCTCCATAATAAATAAGGCAGTTAATGCTTGTATAACCGTTTTGAGCTGTAGGGGGTTTGGATGTATCCAAGCTTGCATGAGAGCTCTGTGAGCCACTAAAACAAATATGTATCCACTGGGGAAGAGTGTTAGGCTGTGTCAACATCGCAGGGTCTTGATTATTGAAGAGACAGAGCATAGGATCTTTGGAGAGAGAGACATTATATAATTGATTAATGTACCGAAGAACTCGATCCCAGAAGGTAGAAACTCGGGCACATTCCCATAGACAATGAAACAGGGTAGGTTGAGTGTAGTCACATGTTGGGCAGGCAGCAACAACTGGATTCGCTAAGAAAGGATAGTAAGCTCTATGGATGATTTTGAATTAAGTTTCATGCCATGTTTCTCAGAGAACAAGTGAAGAAATTTTCCTGTATCTTGACAGTATTTTATCCGGAGTTTCATCATTAGACAGTATTGGGGTCCACGGCTTAAATGGAGTAAGGTGGTATTTTGCAGACTGGTGAGAGATTAGATGAGAGTAGATAGCTGAGATGGAGTAGTGGTCTTGTTGCAGTAGAATTTCTATAAGGGAGCGAGGGAAAGGATTTTGTTTTGGGGAATAGCACGTCCTGGGGAAGGTCACCAACTGATGGTGGTAAAAGATATGAGATCCGGGTAAAGAATATTTGACAGCTAGTTCTTAAAAAGGCTGAAAGGAATGTTTAGTATCATCAAAGATGGAGATAACTTTAGAAAGTCCTCTGAGACCAGTGGGTAAATGCTGCATGTTCACTTGCTGGAGGGAACATAGGGTTTCCTAGGATAGGCAGATAGGAAGATATCCATAGTGGTAGGCAAAGAAGTCTCTGTCTTTCCCTCCAGGCCAGTACGGTGTCTCTGATCAGGAGATTCAATTGGAGAGGTCTAGGTAGGGCCTTAAGATCAGAATGGTTGGAAGATGTAGTACAGACACCAGGGCCTCCTCCAAAGAGTAATTCGAGGAACGTGATTTGTGAGCAATCCAATCAATACTCTGATGAAGAAGTCAGGACAAGTTGTAAAACTTAATATTCGGTAGACCTGCACCCCCCCTCACTCTTTGGGAGACTTAGCTTTTGTAATGCAATACACTTTTTTGCACTGCCATAGGAAGGCATTATGGCCTTTAGGGCCTTATGAATCTCCTGAACATCGGAATTTTTTAACATAAAGAGGGAGTGTTTGTAAAGGATAGAGCAATCTCACAAATGAAACCATTTTGTAGAGACAGCATCTCCCAAAGAGAGAAAGGGGGAAGAGCTGTCCAAGCTTCCAGTTCTTATACAATCTTGTTGATTAGAGGGGGGTAATTAAGGTAGTAGGAAAACGATGGTTCTCTGGCTATATGAATGCCCAAATACGTAATTGAGTGTTTAGCTATAGTAAAGTGAGAGGAAGGGATCCAGCGCGTTGAGGCAGTAGAAATTAGAGGGAGTACTTCACTCTTATCAAAATTAATTCTTAGGCCAGAGCATTTATAGAAGATCACAAACAGGTTCTGAAGTAGTAGGAAATATTTTGGTGGATCTGAAGAAAACCATAATATATTGTCCGCAAAAAGAGCTGAGTGGAGAGTGTGTTCACCAATCGTGACACCACTGGCCCCTGATGTCAAATTAAGTAGTCTGTTAAAGAGGGGGGAGATCGAGCAACCCTACCTAGTACCCTTGGTTAGGGGAATGTCCGAGGAAATAAAGTCAGAGGTGACTAATCGAGCTGTAGGTGAAGAGCACGTGTCATAAGAAGTTCAAAATGGGGCCTGAAATACCAAGCCTCCTCAAGACCATGAAGAGCCAGGTAAAGCTTATGTTGTCGAAGGCATTTTCAGCTTCTAAAGATATAAGTGCCAGATCAAGCATAGGGTGGGTTTTAGCATATTCCAGGGCTAATAGTACTTTGCGAATATTAAATGTTGCTGAGCAACCCGGCACAAACCCAGATTGAGCTGAATGTAATATGTTTGGGAGCAGTAGGGCCAACCTGGACGCCACGATTATTGAGAGTATTTTGGTGTCTACATTAATTAGAGAGATAGGTCGGTATGATACTGTAAGCAGTGGGTCTTTCCCCTTCTTAGCTATGAGTTTAATGTGTGCCTGGGACCAGTTGGGAGATAAGAGCCATTCTCCCACATTGCCTTGTAAATGTGATACAGAGTATCTGGGATGAATTCCGAAGTCAATTTATAGAATTCTGCACTAAAATCGTCGGGTCCAGGAGCTTTAGCTGAGGGTAGATGTTTAGTGGCACGAATGTCATCCAGCATTTGCAGCACTTAACTAGATCCGGAAAGCTTAGGCAGATTTATAGAGGCTAGGAAGTCCTCAGCAGCTCTAGAATCAATCAGGTCCTCTGAAAACAAGGAAGTGTAATAGGACGTGAGTAGCTCATTAACCAATTCAAGACCGGGCAATTTTACACCTTCCTGCCCAGGCCAGTTTTCAGGTTTCAGTGCTCTCACGTTTTGAATGACAATTGCGCGGTCATACAACATTGTACCCAAACTAAAATTTTATCATTTTCTTCACACAACTACAGCTTTCTTTTGATGGTATTTAATCACCGCTGGAGTTTTTATTTTTTGCTAAATTAACATAAAAAGACCAAACATTTAAAAAAAAAACCACACGTTTTTCTCTGTTTCTGTTATAAAAGTTTGCAAATAAATAATTGTTCTTCATAAATTTAGGCTGAGATGTATTCTGCTACATGTCTTTGGTGAAAATAACCCAAATTAGGATGTGTTTTTTTAGTTTGTAGGAAAGTTATAGAGTTCACAAACTATGGGATAGATCTGAATATTGATCAATCCTGAATTACTTATACTTCTATATCACAACACTTAAACCTATAATATCCCAGAAAAGTGATCTACCTTCACCCTTGAAGGCCAGCTAAACAATATATATGTGACTTTTCTATGAGCAAATACATCAAATCAAATCAAATAAAACCAAAAAATTAACCAAAAAATAAAAATTATAAAAAATTATGTCCAAAGTCCCACCGTGTCCAAAATAAAAACAAAAATCCAAAAAAAAAAAAAAATAACCCTCACAAGTGTAACACAAAAACTTAAACTTTTTCTTCTTTCACCACCAAAACCTTCTTAATACCCGCAAATCCTGATATTCGCACACCTCAAAAAGAAAAAAACTCGACATAGTGTCATACCTTAAATAATATAAAACACACGTGCCACTCACTGTGCAGCATGCAAAATATTAACTAAACGTGTATACTCAAAACAGGTGTCAAAGCACATACAGATAAGTGAAATGACAATATGAGTGAAAACACATTCACATAGGATATGCAATGCAATGTGTGAAAACCACTCCACAGATAACACTGCTAGTGTATAACACCACACCCTATATATATATATAAAAGGTGATAGCCAAAAACCCAGATCACCACTCTCCAACTCTAATATGGATGGGTAATTACCCTATAGCAGAAACAGCAGGGCAGATTACCACTCTGGGTTACACTCTCCTCTCATCGATTTTCTCCAAAGACTAGGGTCACTTCCTCCACTTTCCTCCAGAAAACCAGTCACAATATAAAAGATATTCTTCTTTATTGGTAACTCACATAAAGATTCCGTGGTAACAGCTCCTCCTCACAAGCAGTGTACACATGGACAGGTTCAGGGAAACATAAACCGCATGTTCCCACTTCCAAGATGGCCGTGATCGCACTTCCGGTCAACGTCGATGCGTATGACGTCACGTGTCTCTGACACGTTTCGTCACTTCCTTTGACTTTTTCAGAAGTTACACTTGTGAGGATTATTTTTTTTTTTTTTGGATTTTTGTTTTTATTTTGGACACGGTGGGACTTTGGACATAATTTTTTATATAATTTTTATAATTTTTATTTTTTGGTTAATTTTTTGGTTTTATTTTATTTGATTTGATGTATTTGCTCATAGAAAAGTCACATATATATTGTTTAATCCTGAAGTACTGACAGCCAATCTAATTTCTTGAGGTCCAAGAATGTCAGAACAGTACAGATATCCCCCAAATGACCCCTTTTTGGAGAGTAGACAGTCCGACGTACTTCATAAGAGGCATGGCAAGTTTTTTGAAGTTGTATTTTTTTTGTCATAATTTTTCGGAAAATGAAAAAAATTTTAAAAATTTGTTTCACTATTTTTTTTTTACATATTGTCACCAGTGAAGTACAGCATCATCATATAACTGGCATGGCGGTGATCAGGGACACTGACTGGTGACAGTATGAAAAAAAAATATATATATTTTTTATTTTTTTAATTATTTTTTATTAAATTTTTCTTTTTTTTAACATTTTTTTTTCATATAAATAGTGTGGCGCTCTAAAAATAGATATATAAATATATATATATAAACATAACCGTTAGTAATACGTGACCAAATAAATAAGTGACCAATTCATAAAGTGAATTAATTACAGTATGTCCAAAAGATATAAATAAATACCTCAAGTGATTTAAATAATAACTCCAAGTTATGTTGTTACATGAAAAACATTCCATAAAGTGATCATATATAATTATCTCCTGTATAAAGTGAACAACGTGCTAAAGTGCCAATAAAGTGTACAAAAACATATATTTCAATTCTTGAATATTCTTAAAACACTGTCCATCAAGTGATAACCGAATCATGCGATGTGTAGTGATAAAAAATAGTGATTTGTGCCAAACTCCTCTCCTACAGGTGGCTAAATTGCCTCCTCACCTCCTCCCGGTGACCACTAAGGGCCAGCAGGCTTGCAGGATCACCCTGGATCCTTATTCCACAAAAGACCAGCAGCTTTTCTCCTTTTTTTTATGAGACTCCTGTTTCTCTCACTCCACCAGGATATTCCTGAAGGACAATGACTCACCAGTCCAGTGAGTCAAAAAAGAGAATGCCCTCTAAGTGCAGTAATTAATGACTCCTTTATTTTCAAAAAAAGTATAGTGACAACACTCACATTTTCTGTCAGTCCACCCTCCTCACCGATGTGTGGGTGTACTCCATGTGCATGGGACTTCCTAGGTGTAGCAAGATGGCGTCTTACGCCGGAAATACGTCACCACGCACCGGAAACTGCGGACTCGCGAACCTACGCGTTACGTCACTGTCTGCTCAGGACTTCCTCGGGGTATCGCATGACAGGCACAGTTCCTCCCTTTATAGCTACCTAAGCAATTGCGGCCCGCCTCGTAAACACCCGGCGGTAACCGCGCCATTTTCATGAAGCCTTCCCTTTCTTTTAACCGCGGCCATTTTCTTAGTGCCCTACTATATCCTTGGTGCCTCATATCACACTATAGGAACACTTTTGGAATACTGTACCTATGCTCACGATTATTTTCAACAAGCGGAATTATTAGGATCTAAATTTGTTGAAATCACTTGAGGTATTTATTTATATCTTTTGGACATACTGTAATTAATTCACTTTATGAATTGGTCACTTATTTATTTGGTCACGTATTACTAACGGTTATGTTTATATATATATATATATTTATATATCTATTTTTAGAGCGCCACACTATTTATTTATTTATCTAAATAACCTGTGACCAATACTTCCTGAGTAGCCCCGACACCGAAGAAAGAATTTTCGTGAAAACTCTGGTAGTGCTATGAACTGGAAACGCTGAGCCCCAACTGAAAACCACAGAAATCTTTGGTGAGGAATGCATATTGGTACATGTAGGTATGTCTGTGGACGCCAAAAATCTCCTTCCTGTAGGGAGGCCACTACTGACCGAACCGATTTATATACAAAAGGATCGGACATATAGGAACTGATTTAGCCCCTTGAGGTCGAAAATGGGCCCGCACGTCCCCATCTGGTTTTGGGGCTGTAAACAGGTTTGAATAAAACCCCAAAACCTTTCACCTGCTGGAACCGGTTTACTCCTTGAGAGCCTGAAATAAAGATCTTCTTTTCTCTGGATGCTTTGGTACATTTGATCTTAGAAACTGGGGAGAGGGAAATACCCAAAATTCTAGTCTGTACCCCAGAGAAATCGTGGAATTGACCCATTTGTCTTGGATTAGAGCCCTCCATGCGACCACAAAATTCAAAAGCCTTCCCCCCACCTGAACAAGTGGGGGCACCCCTTCATAGGGAGGCAGACTTTGGCTTTGTCTTAGATGACTTTTGCACCCAGGGCCTCCTTTGGTTTTGATTCTGAGATCTACCCCTGGAGGTGGGACCTACGTGTGGTGAAACAACTGCCTAGTAGATGAGGGCCCAGCAACCAAAGCCCCTGACACCTTTTAAAAAAAAAAAAAAAAAAATCAAGTTACACTTACGGTAACGTCTTTTCCAGGAGTCTTTCAGGCCAGCACCTTGAGAGACCTCGGCTCCTCCCCCTCTGAGGAAACACCTCCACCCTAAAATAAAAAGAGCTCCACTCCCCTCCGACCTCAGTTCTCCAAGCATCCTCTGGTCACCTGGGGAGACACAACGTGAGACAACATAATCGAAATAAGCCATCCTCACATAACCAATATCAAAACTGGGTGGGAAACCGGTGCTGGCCTGAAAGACTCCTGGAAAAGACGTTACCGTAAGTGTAACTTGATTTTTCCCTTTACGTCTTTCAGGCCAGCACCTTGAGAGGATAAGCGAGTACTCACCCCTCGGGCGGGCTAACTGCTTGCAAGACTTTACGACCCAAGGCCTGCTCCTGCACCGAGACCAGATCCAGTCTGTAATGCTTGGCAAACGTGTCATAGTTGGACCATGTCGCCGCTCTGCAGATCTGCCCTGGGGAAGCTCCTGCTAGCTCTGCCTGGGTAGCCGCCACCGCTCAGGTGAAATGCACCCTAATACCCTCTGGGACCTCCGGGCCCTCCGCCCGGTATGCTCCTGCAATTGCCAGTCTCAACCAACCGGCCAGCGTCCTTTTAGACACTTTCTTGCCTCTCCTAGCCCCCTTGAAAAAAACAAAAAAGGATTCGGTGCTCCTGAACTCCCTAGTCCTCTCTCTACTGGAGTATGCACCTTCTTACATCCAAAAAATGAAATGTTTCCTGATCTACCCCAACTGGGTCAGGAAAAAACGAGGGAAGGACTATGTCCTGCTCCCTCTGAAATGTCTGGGCCACCTTCGGAATGAAGGATGGGTCCGTCCTGAAAACTATCCTGTCTGAGAAAATACGGAGATAAGGTGTTTTGATCGATAGGGCCTCAAGTTCACATACCCTCCTCGCCGTGGTAATCGCCACCAAAAATGCTGTCTTAACGGTGAGCTCACCAATCGGACAGGACTAGTCATCACTCCTAGCACCTTGGCCAAATCCCACACCAGAAACGGTCTGGTCCTCGGGGGCCTTTGTCTCACGAGAGTTTTAAAAAATCTAGCCACCAACGCCTCCCTGGCCAAGGTCATCTCTAGGAACACGCTGAGGGACGAGACCTGGCCCTTGAGCGTGCTAACAGACAACCCTTTGTCCGCCCCCGCCTGGAGGAATTCCAACACTGAAACTAAACTATGGGTTGCTACTGACGCCCGGTGACGCCAGGCTGTAAAGCGACTCCAGACCCTACCATAAATGGCCTGGGTCTCCTCCTTCCTACTGGCCAGTAATGTTGCCACTACCCTGGGCGAGAAACCTTTCGCTAAGAGGAGCTGCCGCTCAGAAACCAGGCCGTCAACCTCAATCTGCCCACGTTGGGGCAAAGGACCGGCCCCTGCGTCAACAAATCCTCCCTTGGTGGCAGCCCCCAGGGTGGGCGAGAGGCTAAACCTCTTAGGGTCGCGAACCACGCCCGCCTCGGCCAGAAGGGAGCTATCAGGATTAACGAGGTCCCCTCTGTTCTGAACTTCCTGAGAACTAGGGGAAGCAAGGGAACCGGGGGGAAAGCGTAACACAGCTGGTAATCCCACCTTTGACTTAACGCATCCACCGCTCTTGACCCGTCCCTGCGGGATAGGGAGAAGTAGTTCGGGACCTTGTTGTTTCTTCCCCAGGCAAAAAGATCCATGTCCGGGGATCCCCATCTACGCACAATCTCCTGAAAGACCTCGGGGTTCAAGGCCCATTCCGCCTCCCTGAGCCGTGTCCTGCTCAGGAAATCCACTGTCTGGTTTACATCCCCTCTTAAGTGTACCGCAGACAGGGACGCTAAGTTCACCTCTGCCCAGGACAACAGCGTAGCCGCTAACACTCCGAGGGCCTTGCTCCTCGTTCCACCCTGCCGGTTTATATAAGCCACCGCCGTGGCATTGTCCATTAGGACTCGCACGTGCTGCCCCGTGACCCTCAATTGGAAGGTGTACAGAGCCTCCCCCACTGCCCTCAACTCCCTCCAATTTGAGGATTTGCCCTTCTGCGCTAAGGACCATTCCCCCTGAGCCAATAAGCCTCGCAGGTGGGCTCCCCACCCCCAGGAGCTGGCATCCGTCGTGACCTCCCTCGACACCGGAAAGCACCAAAACAGCCCCTGGGCTATGCTGGACGATCTCCTCCACCACCACAGAGACCTCTTCACACTGGGGGGAACCAGGACCCAGTCCTCTAAGGAGTGAGCCCTCCTGTCCCAAACTCTCAGGACCCACAGCTGGAGGGGACGCATATGCAAACTTGCCCACTGTACTGCTGGAATAGAAGCTGTTAGTAATCCCAGGACCGACATGGCTTGCCTTATGGATATCGACCTGCTCCCCTGCACCAATTTGATCCCCGCCTCCAACTTGGCAACCTTCTCCGAAGTCAGACTGGTCTTCTGACTCACCGAATCCAGAGTGTAACCTAAGTAAACCACTCTCTGAGAAGGCACCAGACAGGACTTCTCTAGATTCAAAATCCACCCCAGGTTCTCCAGATGGCCCCTCAATACCACCACATTCTGCCGAAGGTGAGCCTCTGAATCTGCCAAGAGTAGCAAGTCGTCCAGATAGGCTATCACTGAAATCCCCTTCATGCGAATAGGAATCAGTGCCTCCGTCAGAACCTTGGTAAAAATTCTTGGCGAGGAGGAAAGCCCGAATGGAAGAGCCCTGAACTGCCAATGTCAAACTCCTCCCTCTCCCCCTACTGCCAACCTGAGGAACCGTTGAGAAGGTTCCGCAACAGGCACGTGCAGATAGGCGTCCTTCAAATCTATGGACGCCATGAAAGCACCTGGCGGAATCAGGGACCTGACTGTAAAGATGGAGTCCATGCGGAATCTCCGGTAGCGTACTGACCTGTTCAGGGGTTTTAGGTTCAAAATCAGCCTGAACGCCCCAGACTGCTTTTGAACCAAGAACACATGGGAATAAACCCCCTTCCCTCGCTCCCTTATCGGGACCCTGGTGATGACTCTCCGGTCCTCGAGATCCTCCAAGGCGTCCACCAGGGCAGCGGCCTTCGCCGGATCCCTTGGACGGGTCGTCACAAGGAACTTCTCGGGTGGTGGTCCTGCAAACTCCAACCGATAACCCCTTCGGATGGTATCCAAAATGAAGGGGCTGGCGACCACGGCTTCCCACTACGGGAGGAAGGCCGCCAGTCTTCCTCCCACAGGAGGAACCGAGTCACCCCGGTTTCTGGGGCTGCTCAGGAGGGCAAAAAAATCGCCCCCCCCCCTGCCCCTGCCTCTCTGGCCTGCAGACCTACCCTGACCCACTGGCCTCAGGCTCAGTCTCTTCGCCGGACGGGCCTTACGTGTCTCTCCCTCCTGCAACTTCCTCTTGAGGGGGGAAGGACTTCTTCCAGTCAGCCGTCCGGTCCAACAATTCCTCCAACCCTGGGCCGAATAGACAGTTTCCTGTGAGGGGGATGCTGCACAATCTGACTTTTGAAGTGATGTCCCCCTGCCACATTTTTAACCACAGCGCTCTTCTAGCCGAATTGGTCAGGGCAGCTGACCTAGCCCCCAACCTCACTGACTCCACAGAAGCATCCGTGATATATCCGACCCCTTGCAAAAGGGTCTCAAAGGAGGCCAAGATTTTTTCCCTGGGAGAGTCTGCCACAATATGGGCCTACAATTGTGTAAGCCAGTATTCTAAGTTTCTAGCTACCACGGTCGTGGCCATGGCCGGCTTCAGGTTGTAAAGGGTCGAATTCCAGGCCTTCCTAAGGAGAGATTCCGCCCTCCTGTCTAATAGATCCGGTAAGACCCCCATGTCTTCAAACGCCAGATCAGTCCTCCTAGTCGTTTGGGAAAAGGCCGCATCTAGTTTAGGGCTCTTGTTCCATACCGCCTCTGGGTCCTCACTAAATGGAAACCTCCTTCTTAACGCCTTAGAGAAGAATGGCTTCCTTTCCGGATCCTGCCACTCCTTCCTAATAGTCTCCACCAAAACGTCATGCACAGGAAATATTCTGTGCTTTTGCTCCTCCAAACCCTGATGCATCTGGTCATGGAGAGATAAGGTCTTAACCGCCTCTTTAATGTCCAGGGTCTCATATATAGCCCCCAGGAGCTCATCCACCTCCTCTAGGGTCAGTTTATACTGGGAGGGACCCCTGCCTTCCTCCGAGGGACCTTCCCCCGCAGATTCCTCTTCAGACTGGGAATCCCCCAATGGCCCTTCCTCCTCTCCAGACACGAGGGGTTCCCTGCTCCTACCTACCGAGGCTATCGGGGGGGGGGGGTGCAGGCTGGGGAAGGGCAAACCGTTCCATGAGGGTTTTGAAGGAGTCGAAGGTGCTAGCCAAGTCCTTCACCGACCTGGCTAAGTCCCCCTGTTCCGGCCTCTCCTCCTTCACTAACCCCTCTATACAAGGGCCACAGAGAACATTCTTCCAAGTTTCTTTTAAAGGTTCCCTGCAGGATGGGCATCTCAGTCTAGGCTCCTGGTGCTTGAGCTTAGCCCGAGCCTTGCCCTGAAAGACACAAGGAAAGGGCAGGAGGGAAGCCTGACAAACCTCCTCACACCAAGTTTGCCACCCCCCCCTCCTTCCTGGCAGAGCCTAAGGGCCTGCTCCCACCGCAGACCCCCTGCCCTACCCCTTACACACCCCACCACCCGAGGGTCCGGGAACACCCCTTGAGCTAGGGGTCAACAGGTAGGGGAGGCCTCCACTGAGGCACCTTACCTGTGTCTGGCTGGTGCCGGCATCTCCTGGTCCCAGTGCCTCCGACATCCCGCTCAGGAGGGTGGTCGCCTGGTGCTAGCCTGTCCCCCAGGCAGCTGTGCACCGCACCGCCATTTAAATCTCGCGCCGCCGTGGTGTGAGGGCCGCGACCGGAAGCAGAAGTCGCAGCCCTGGGTGAAGCCCCGCCCCTTCCCCCGGAAATCGCCATCTCCCGACGTCCGGCCTGGCAAAGACACCTGACCGCCAGCATGGGAAGGAGCGAGACTCCACCCCGATCCTCCCCAGACCTTACCACAGCCTCCCCGACGCCCCAACTCGCCGGAGGGGGTCGGGGGCGAAGAGCAGGTACGTGCCTTCCCAGTCACCCGGGGTGCGCGCCCACTGCACCGCAGCCTGCCCAGGGAGGATAAGCAGCTGGACACTCCGGCCTCCACTCCCGGCTGCGTTGAGCCTTTCAGTCGGCTATCCGGCCCTCGACTCCCCTGCCGTCCGTGCGACAGCACCTTGCGCCTCCTCATGTCTCCCCACCGGAGGAAACACCTGAACTGAGGTCAGAGGGGAGTGGAGCTCTTTTTATTTTAGGGTGGAGGTGTTTCCTCAGAGGGGGAGGAGCCGAGGTCTCTCAAGGTGCTGGCCTTAAAGACGTAAAGGAAAAAAAGGGTATTTGGATCTCCTCTTAGAGGGTAGAAGAGTACATTTACCCTCTGAAATCTTTTGGAAATATTTGTCCAAATCTTCCTCAAACAGCCATTCCCCATGAAAGGGAAAACCCGCTAACAATTTTTTTGCATGGCAGTTCTGCTGACCAACTCTTCAGCCACAAAACCCTGCACATGTGCACTGATAAGAGGGCCAAGTGGGAAATTTGCTGAATTGAATCATTAAGAGCATCAACCGCGAAAAACAAAGCACGCGGAACATCCTCCAAATCCTCAGCTGAGCATTCCCACTGCACTGATGGTCTTCCGGTCCTTTTCTTTTTCCAGAAAAACTCTGACAAATACCAAATAGCTGCCACAGCTTGCTGTGCGGCAGAACCTGCCAAGGAGAAGGAAGTTTTAAGGAGAGACTCCAGCTTCTTATCTGGGTCCTTGAAAACCTGGACATTGTCCACAGGTCATGTAAAAGATTTATTCAGGGATGAAACAGCTGCATCCATTACAGGCATCCCCCGTTTCTTGAACTTTTGTTCCATGGGGTACAAAACAGAAAACCTCTTTGGTGGAACAAAAACCGTGTCTGGGTGATCCCAGTCAGCATACATAATTTGCTCCAGAAGAGGATGCACTGGAAAGCCCTGAGTGCTCTGTGAAGGCTTCAAAGAACCCAGGAAAGAATAAGTACCCTCAGAGGTTTCTATCGGAGGTAGCCTGAATCCAGACTGTACCACATCAGTGAGGTCTTGGACTAAAACTCTCTGAGACTTGGAGGCAGAGACCTCCTGCTTCTCCTCAGGCTGTGACTCCACAGACAGAAATTCTACTGCCTGACCTTCCTCCAGCTCTTCCTTATCCTCAGGCTCCACCCATTCCTGCTCCAGGATTGGTGCTTCTAGTGATGGGGATCTATCCCACTTCTTAGGATTGCTTTCATCAGGAAACTTCCAGTGTAGTAACAATAGCCACAGAAGGTAACAGGGGGAGGGGCCTGAGTATGACGCCATGAGCCCGCGAGGCTGAGGAGCTCCGGCGACCAAAGAAGAGGTTTCAACTGCCTGCCTTCTAAGTGGGATACCCTTCAGACATTACCTCGGTGCGTCTGTCTCCCCTGGGGGTCAGAAGACTGTGAGCGGGGAAGGGATGGTGTCAATCACCCCCCATGGTGGAGCGGAGGTACAGCAGGAGCTTGCAGGTGCTCACATGACAGGCTCTTGGGAATCCTGGGGAGGTCCCCCTGCAGTGCTGGAGACGGAATGCTGGGGCTGTGTTGGAGACTGGCTGCAGAGTGACAGGTGGAGTCACTAAAGAGTCACTGCAGAGTGACAGGAAAAGTGTCAGTGCTGGGCATCCTGTAGGATTGGAGTGAGTCCTGGAGGTGTTGAGTGGCTGCAGCTCTCAGCCCTGTGGTACTGGAGCAGAGGTTGATCCCTGGAGCTACAGGAGGAACCGAAGAGTATTTCGAAGGACCTTTGAGTAATCACTGTGCAAAGGTCGTTACTAGGAGGAAAAGACCCTGAGACACCTGATAGCACAAGGGACTTGGAATTGATCAACTTCCCACCCAGAACATCCATCCATTCAGAAGGAGCCAGAGTTGTGCCTACAACAACTGGGTGAGTTGCAGTGGACAATGGTTTAATACTTACATCAATATTGCCTTATTGTCGCTGTAGGAATCTGGCCATTTGTGAGAGTGGACTGGGCAGGTAAAAGAAGAAGGTGCCGGGTGTTCTCAGTAGGTCAAGTGTAAGCCAGAGCAGGAGAACGTGATCATACTGTCAGTACCTGTGGTAGTGAGCCCTTGTAGATTGTGCAAGTTGACTAACAAGAAACTGCAGGCTAACTTGTGACACATACCTTATTTCTTTGTGAACCTATCTAGACCTGCATATATGATTCGGACTAACTTTCTCTATATTATGTGCGAATAAGTCCATTTATTATGAGAAATAGAGCCACCAAAGGAGGGGTAAAGACCCCTCAATCAAATAACTCGAGTACCATTAAGAGATACATGCCAATACAAGAAAAGAGCCCTGAGAGACAAGGTCCCAGGAAATCAAAAGGAAATAAAGAGAGTTGGAGGGAGAACACTCTAGAATGTCATTTGGAATGCGAGGAGGAAATCAACCAGATGAATCTATAAACAATGAGAGTATAATAGAATAAAGTACATCGGAACATCAGGAGCTTTATCTCAAATGTCTACTAAAAATGAGTTGGAAGAAATGTTTGCAAAATTAGAATGCTCTATAAAAAATTAAATGGCTGTGATTCATAAGGACTTGGGTTGTATGTTATCTAGAGTTGAAGAAATAGAGGGAAAAATGGAGGCCCAAGGGCAGGAAATTATAAATTTGGAAAAGCGAGTAGAAGAGATGGAAAAGAACAGAGGCGGTTATCATATAAAATGGAAGATCAAGAGAACAGAGAAAGGAGAAATAATCTGACGATCCGGGGCCTACCAGAGGATACAATAGAAGGATTTGCCGGGGAAAAAAAAAAAAAAAAAGTGTACTTAACCCCCTATTAGGAAGAACAAGCATGGACCCTTTAAAAATGGAGAGAGTACATAGAATTAGACACCCTCCAGGAGGATTGTGAGACCCCAAGAGATGTGATTGTGTGTTTTCATAACGATGACGAAAGAGAGAATATGGAAAAAGTTGCGTGAGATTACCGAAATAAAATTTGGAGAAACAAAATTTGCAAATCTTTGTGGACATAGCTCCTGAGGCTCTATCCAGAAGAAGAGTACTGAGGCCATTGTTGGATCAGATGAAAGAGAAGGGAGTTCGGTAAAATTGAGTGTTCCTGGCCTGCCTGATTGGGTGGAGAAATGGGAAATCGGCAAGACTGAGATTCCCGGAGAATTTAAGAGACTTCGGTGAAAATTTAGAATTGCAGTATGTGGATATAGTAGGGTGGTCAGAGGGGACTAATGAGAGGTCAATTAGAAGTGAGAAATGTCAGCAAGTTAATAGAAGAAAAAGGTAGTCAGATGTGGAGTTCGGGGATGGGGGGGGGGGGGGGATGGAGAGGGGGAAGGTGGAACTGGGTGATTTTTTTCTCATCTCCTCTATTTTTCTTCTCTTCTTCCACTCTCATCGCCCCGCCCACCGGCCATTCCCGTGATCCTCCATCTGAATATTGAGAAGTATGAGTAAGAATTATAGTAGCAGAGGGTGTCTGGAGCTCCCTTAGGTCTCAATATAGTCAAAAGAAAGGAACCCCCCCCCCCCATGTTGAAAACAGGCCAAAAATTGTGTATATGCTCAGTCATACCCCAAAACAAGAATCACTAGTGGGGGGGGGGGTCCCATGCCAGATTCTAGGGCAATACATAGACCAGGAGGGGAAGGATGGGGAGGGGTTTGGGAGAGAAATTGTCCATAAGTCAAATAGCTATGGTTTCCCTACCTATAGGTGGAAATGTAGATTTAAGAGAGAACTAGATATTAGACATGAGTCTGATTAGTATTTTGACATATAATGTGAAAGGTCTCAATTCTCCGGCCAAAAGACACAAGATACTTAGAGAAGTATACCAACACTTTATAGACCTGGCCTTCCTACAGGAGACAAAATCTTTCATATGACGCCAACATTAAGTTATACTCAAGATACTACCCAACATGGTATTACGCAGATTCACCTATAAAGAGATCCAAGGGAGTGGCGATAGGATTTGCAAAAAATATAAACTGAGGTTGAGGAAAAATTGGTGGATCCAGAGGGTTGGTATTTAGGATTAAGAGGGAAATTGCAGGGGCAAAGATACACATTGGTAAATATTTATTGCCCAAATAATAACCCAGCAGAAGACTTCCTTCTAAATCTAATGGGGAAAATTATGGAATTTAAGAGGTGGTTTGATCGTGGCAGGAGACTTTAATTGCTGTTTGGACCCATCGATGGATAAGTCTTCGGGTGCACAGAAGGAAGGAGGGAAAAAATTAAGAAAGTTGAAAAAAGAATTATACCGAAATCAATTAATAGATACTTGGAGAGCAAAACATCCCAGAGAACGGGATTATACCTTCTTCTCTTCTGCGCTCAGATCATATTCACGATTGGACTATGTACTAATAGAGCACAGGCATTTGGAATGTTTGCTGAAATCTAACAGAGGTTATGTCCATATCTGATCATGCTCCTTTCATGGTGAGACTACAAATGGGAGGAGAGGGAAACAAGGAAAGCCACATGGAGATTATATGAGACACTTCTGCAGGACCCTGATATAGAAAAGAGTTTTAGTGAAGAGTTAGAGCGATTTTTTCTTATGAATGAAACAAAGGAGTTATCAGAGGCGACTATATGGGAGGCTCATAAGGTCTATATGAGGAGAATTTTGATAGCGGCAGTAACAAAAAAAAAAAAAAAAAAAAGAAAAGAAAAAAGGAGCGTGAGAGGAAGCTAAAAGGGGTAATTGAAGAATTAGAATAGACTCAGATTTATATGGGAAGATCATTCTTAAGAGAGAAGAACTGAAGGATCTAATTGAACAGGAAACAAGGAAAGTTTCTAATAGTCTCAAAAGAAAGATACCAGTGGAGGAATAGCCCAGGAAAATTAAGGATGAAGAGATTAAAGGAAAAGAAAGAAAAAAATTATATAGAAAAAATTAAAGATGAAAATGGGGAGTTGGTTTATTCCACCACTGGTATCGCCGATGTGTTCCAAAAGTTCTATAGTAAGCTGTATGAGGTGAACCCCATAAATGTAAAAGCTAGAGAAGAAGAGAGGAAGAAGAGAAGGCAAGAATTTTTAATTGAAGCAGATTTAGCAAAAATTGCAAGAGAATTTAATATCTTTAGAACGAGTAATATCCCAGGATGAAATTAGGATGGCTCTGATGAACACGGAGGGGGGAAAGAGCCCGGGCCCGGATGGTTACACGGTGGGATATTCTAAAAAGTTTAAAGAGTTATTGGCCCCTAAACTATGTAGATATGTGAATGCATTGGGAGAAGGAATGGAAATGAGAGGAGAATCACTGCGCGCACATATAACAATCATTCTCAAGGAAGGGAAAGATAGCGCACAACGTAATAGCTATAGACCTATTTCTTTACTAAATACGGATACCAAATTGTTTGCGAAAGTATTAGCTATCAGGTTGAAGGAGTTGATGCTGGAATGGGTACATTTAGATCAGGCAGGCTTTGTCCCAGGAAGGAAAGGAAGAGGACAGCTTGAGGACATTAGTCCTTCTACAGAAAGCAGAGAGGCAGGCAGTCGATAATAATTTTGTCGATAGACGCAGAAAAGGAATTTGATAGGGTAGATTGGAGGTTTATGTCAAATATGCTGGAGGCTCTAGGAGTAGGGGGGAAAAAAAGTTGAAATGGATAAAAGGACTTTATATTGGCCCTTCAGCAGCGGTGAAGGTTAATGGGACCGTCTGGGACTTTTGGAATGCATAATGGAACTAGACAGGGATGCCCATTATCCCCGTTATTGTTTGTGTTATCTTTGGAACCTCTTTTGGCAGCAGTAAGAAAGAACATAGATAACACAGAAATTGAGATAGGAGGAGTAGAACATAATGTAGCTGCATACGCAGATGCCAGATAAACACAGCAGCTCAGACTGCCCAGTCGCTTCTGGCCTGTCAGGAGAGGATATTACAGCAGACCTGCGGCTAGGTTCCTTAGGTGTCATTTCCTCCTGCACCTCCCCCACTCCGCTTTCTGAAAGACATTACCTCAGATAGCACAAACCTGTGCACTTCCAGTAGTAACACAGATCACAATGATACAGCTATGCCAATAAAGTGTTGAAAAAACACTCAATGCAAATGCCTTAGGAGTCACCTAGGGCGGCTCCTGACTTGTCCACGCTTCCCCCTTAGGGGAGTACTCACAAGCCCCTACGGAATAGCCGGCTGTGTCCTGGCCACAGGAAATTCCTGAGCAGCAGCCCACGTGTATCCTGGGCTACAGGTAAACAAATGTGACCAACTTCCATTTCTGTCCACAATCCCTCTAATGGCCGAAAACAAAAAGAGCAAACATCTCAGGAAGAACAGCGAGCACTCCCCCTGGTGGAAACTCACAGTCACAACACCTCCTTTTCACTCCAATTTAGAGCTTTGTTTCCTTTTACAGAGAGAAAAAAAGGAGATCTTTTACCATTCCTGCTGCAGACCCCTGACTTCTGTCAGGCACTAACCTTCACCAATCATGGCGGGCATTGTCATACAGACCTTCAAGGACTCAGACCCCATGCTGGGGGGCTACTGCCTCAAACCCGTATAGCACCCCACTGGAAGCGCCTTGGTCAGATTTACAACTGAACAGGGTTTCATGTGTGTGGGGTCCAGCATTATAGGCAAAACCTCGAGGATTCTTCTTATCCAGCAAGGTTAGGGTACCATCCATGTGAGCTCATAGCCTTCCGAATGGATCCAATTAAAGTCTCTGATTCTCTAATGGAACTGTTATGAACTTTCAGGTATGCTCCAAGAGCACAGCAACACTTTAAATGACCATCCACCTTACAGACACTGGCGAAAAAACGGAGGTACTTCCTGTATAGGAGGGGTTATATAAAAGGAGGACCTCCTCTCTGATTGGTCGGCCAGTGTCCATTCACATATATAGGTGCCTGAGGAAAGCTGTGCCAGGGATTAGCACACAGTCAGCGTCAACAACAACCTCTGCAATCCCTAATAATATAGTGATGGATTTTTAAAAGGGCTTAACAGCCCTAATGAGGCCTCATTCCATTCCCTCAATCCAACTGCAATGACCATTGGCAGACCATGGCTATTAACAAACAAAGGCAATGAAACTGTCCATAGCATGGGTAATTTCAACCATCACAGGGCAAAATAAGAAAATGGGGGGAATCTACAGTAGAAGACATGTTTTTGAAAAAATGTATCCACATTACTGTTTGATAAACTTAATGAGCCATCGTATCTACTGTGCATATCCATTTTGGTTTATGTTGGTACTTGACTACTTACCGTTGTACATAAAACAGCTGGCCTACTGCTTTGCAAGGGCAGGAGAATGTTTTAAAGTGGCCTCCATTTTGTGGTGCTTGTGTGCGGCCCCTAGCAACTGCATGCTCTGATCCCTGTAGCCAACGGACACAGCAGATCACAAAACAGAGTACAGAAATTGTCCCTGTATTACATGAATGCTGTGATGAATCACAAATCTAAAAACCAAAGGCAGCCTTTTAGAGCCTATTCTTAGTTTCCTCTTACAGTATGATGTCACCAGACCAGTGTAAGTCAACAACCGTGTTTCTGATTACTAGCCATACCATTGCCAGTCACCAGACCAGTATAAGCCAGCAAGTGTTCCTGATTGCCACACCAGTGTCACCAGACCAGTAAAGCCAGCAACAGTGTTCCTGACCACTAGCTACACCAGTGCCATTGTCACCAGCCCAGTGCAGCGAGCAACAGTGCTCCTGACCGCAAGTCAGCCTAGGGCTGACAGCAAATGTCTCTGATCACCTTCATACCAGTACACCGACACCACAGCCAGCAAGTGTTTTGGTCTCCACCACAATCACTGTCCCAATCACTAACCACACCAGTGCAAGCCAGAAATAGTGTTCTGGTCTCCATCACACCAGCACAGTATCACCTCTGCCTGCCACCTGAACTGACCCTGGCCTTTTTTAACGATCACGTTTCTGTCTGCATTTATTTTATGCCAGCATACTGACTATACCTCTGCTATCTACCTAAACTGACTCTGGTCCATTTACAGATCATGTTTTTGCCTGGCACCTGGACCGATCCTTAGTCCGTTTGCAGATGTCTGCCTGCTGCCTTAACAGAGCCATCTAAATATAAATATTTGTAGCGCCATCAATTTATATTCCCTGACCACTGTCTAGGAGGTGAGCATTAGTGTCCGTTCACATCTATTTGAACCGCATCCAATCTGCATGACATGTGAAATACCATTCCTATGGTGCCTCTTCACATATGTCCAGGGCAAATTCAGTGTGGTTTTAAAACGATTTCTAAGCAGTGGCTTCAGGTTTAGGTGCAGATTACAGGCTATTGACTTCCATGGGAACGGTTCCTAAACCGCAGATGTGTGAACAGGATAAGATCCTGAGCTAATCCTGCCCTGAACCACTGAACAACTACTGTATTAATTAATTGTAAAGCCTCAGCTTCAGTCCGCACCCTGTTGGATATTCAGAGTAACAGAATGTGTTTTTGGGGTGTAATCCTAAGCATACTCATTCTGTATTCTTTTAAACACTTGCCCTCCTGAGGATTTACCCCCCTTCCTGTCCAGGCCATTTTTTGCATTATGGCGCTGTATTATATTACACTGACAATTGTGCGGTCATGCAAGACTGCACCCAAATTAAAATTTGCTTTGTTTTTCCTCTGCGGTTATTTTTTGTGCTATAAAAAAAAAAAATTGAGAAAAAACAGTATTTTTTACTTTTTGCTATTAAACATGTCTAGTAGGAAAAAAAGCATTTAAAAAAATAAAATAAAATTTAGTCATAAATTCAGGCCAAAATGTATTCAGCTACATGTCTGTGCTAAGAAAAAAATATCAATACGTGTAAATTAATTGGTTTACGTGAATGTTATAGCATTTACAAATAGCGGTATAGATACCAGAATTTTTTTTAATAGTAATGGCGGCGATCAGCGACTTATAGCGGGACTGCGGCGGGCATTCTGACACTTGGGGGAACTGACTTGGTGTCACTGACATCCCCAGTGACACCAATACAGTGATCAGTGCTAAAAAAAAACAAAAGCAGATACTGTACTAATGGCACTGGGCAGGATGGGGTTAACATGAGTGATCAAAGGGTTAACTGTGTGCTGTGTTACTAAGTACTGTGTCCATGTGCTTCACTGTAAGCACACTGCTTTGCATGGCTGTGCTCAGCACAGCCATCCAAAGCAGTGTGCACAAGCTGACAGGGATGCTCGCCAATCACTGGGTGCCGGCGAGTAATCACCGGCCGGAGCCCGGTGCTTGACAGCATCGGCCGCGAATGGCGGCACGGGTAGGGTGCATGTGCGCCCTACCCGGAAATGCGAAATCACGTGTATATATACATACGTGATTTTGCACATAAGTGCTGCCCTGTAGCAGTATTTCTGCTATAGGGTGGTCGGGAAGCGGTTAAAGTGATCGAGTAATGCCCAACTCTTCCTTACGATTTAAAAAAAAAAAAAAAAAAAAAAAAAAAAAAAAAAAACACGTTAATGCAGTGACTAAGCTGTTCGTATGTACATTTTTACACCCTTTGCTAAAGAAATACATAACATACAACCAAAAGGCTGCTTGTTACAGAATTTCACATCATTTACACATGCACACATCAAGATTAAAGGTATTCAAAATCAGATCGACAAATCGTTTGCAAAAACACATCTGATGAACATTTTTAATAATTGACAATTTAAAATTGTACATATGCCATTTTAGCAGAGAACAAAATACTCAAAACATTTTTACAATAAAGAATCAAAATGACAATGATAAAAATATACAATTTAAGGCTGGGACACCACCATTCAGAACAGAAGTAAAACATGTATCATCTGGATAGAGACTGGCGACCGTGAATCCTAGAAAAATGGAAATGTATGGATACAAAGGGGTTCTGTCTGAACACTTATTAGACAGACATGGTATAAGACCCTTTTCAGTAAAAGCGGTAAATAACTGGGCCACAATGCTGGTTCATTTTCTATTAGTACAGCCAACAAAATGTCTACCTGCCTCTGTTTTCTGGTTTTGCAGCAACATTAAAACAGCTGAAAACAGATGAAAGTAATATGTGGTAAAATGTTAAAAAAAATGCTAACACTTCTGGAATAAGAAAAACCACATACTTGCTTACGAGGACAGTGCAATGCGGATGGGTAAAGAGCAGCAAAGCCAAAAGGCCAACAAGACCTCACTTTATTGTAGTCAAATCAGCAGATGACTAGCAACTACCGGTTACTGATCCCTACACACAATCTTACCCAATGAGACTTTACAATACAACTGCTATCAAGGGACATGCACTGTTATTTGCAGCCATTACTGAAGGCCACCTCCCTCTATGCTTTACTGAATGTGCATCTGACACCTAAACCAAGTAGAGGAACCATCTATTAACTAGGCATGTAAAAGGAGACCTGTTTTGGAGGACACCAACCCATGCTTTGATTGTACTATTTTCAAGTGGTCACACTCAACTGTGTGTTTGAAGCAAGACAAAAAAAAGCTATACCATTAGAAGTCTGGTGGTAACAGATATAAGTGCTATTGGATGCCACACATTTATTGATGGTTAAGCAATTACCCTTTTTCTTTTAATTGTACATAAGCTAGAGGTCTACATCTACTGAGGGGCATTCGTGAAGTACTGCAGGTATTGCATGTTGAGTAAAGGAAATGCACTGCATTTCCTGTTGTGAAATTGTGATTGTTCTATGCTATTTTTCTGTGATTGAAAACACTAGTAGTTTAACTATGTGCAGAAAGAGTGAAAGGAAACCTGTGCTGAAAGAAATATGAAGGCTGTCATTGATAACCTTATTCTAAAAATGTGCATTGCTTGCCTGTCTAACTTCAATACTTTGAGTCATAGACCTGTAACATGTATACAGCAAGTGAAGACAGAACTCCAATCATCCAGGTTTGTTATACGAAAAGTACTGAAGACATTGGTGCAGCACAGCAGCCAGGCAACTAGCATTTTCAGCAGAAAAGATCAGCATTGGCAGTCTACACAGCTCTTTTAGCAGGATGTCCTTTAAACCGAGCAGAGTATTAGAAACACTCACTTTTCTTATTCATTGAGAAGTGCTATTAAAAAATAGATATTGGTGTGTGAAAGGTAAGGAGTGTCTTGTTATAGGGAGACATCCAAACAGTACTTTGGTTTGCATCTTTATTGGTATTCAGTCAGCGTGCTTTGGCACTGGGGCGCCAGTAATTTTAGAGTAGTTGAGAACAGAATTAGGGTCTGGATACTATGGGCTGGTCCAGCTTAAATGGCAAACTGGCACCTGTCCGTTACTTAACATTAAATGGCGTCACAGGCAACAAGTGTCTGTTGGGTAGGGGTATAGGGCCACTTAGCACACCCAACAGATACTTGGCACCTACAGCAATATTTGGCCTACAGTAAACTGTAGCTGGCATGGCAGATCAAGCCTAAGTACCTGGATACCACCTCCATTCTCCATATGGATTAAAACTAACATTAGTTGGAGCTCTGAAGAAGGTGGAGCCCCAAACTCCTAAAAACACATTGCTGCCATTTTGTGAATACCAATAAAGACGTGTACCAGTGGGATTTGTACCACTGTCTATACATTAGCCATTCCTTACCCTACACACAGATGCCACATGTCTGATGAAGCAGCATCCCAGCTGGTTCCTTTAGAGGTTGAACAGCCAAAAAACAAATACACAGTCCCAACACAACAGAACTCTAAATTTGTATTTCAAGAAAGTGGCACAAACTGTGAAATCAGTGCAGTATTACGACACAAAGCAGCAGTTTTCACAGAAAACAGAGCAGGGATCTTGTTACCACTGTAGGGGAAACCAGCATGAAGGAGACTTGTATTCTCCGCCACACCAGTCCATCATGTTTGAACAGTCACGTCAAATTAAATAGACAGCTATGGGGGGGGGGGGGTTGTTTTTTCAGATATATTGATAAAGGAGGGGCTACAGTAAATTGCAGCCGGGATTCAAAGTTCTGATTGGGGTTTCACTATGGGGGTTGCAATGCTAAACTCTAGTAAATAAAGTCCACTTTTCTCCACATTGTAGCAAATTACACTAAGGTAGTGTGTTAGAAGTTAAACATTGTTGGTGGTATTCATTACCTACTTTGCTTCTATAGGCCAGAGTGTTTAAAATAGTAAACCTGTCGACCATATTTAACTGTTAAAAGTAAAAGCCCCACTCAACACCAGACCTTTCAAGCTGCCTGCCAATACATTTGTTAGGGAAATCGCCATCCACTGTGTGCCACTACGAAATTAGCTTCACTTAGTGGACTTGAAAACTAACTCCATACAATACTTTTCTCCTTCCAGAAAGCGTGCCCTTACTGGCTACTGGTCACTTTCACTGGATAGGGGGATGGCAGTCAGAATGGCTTTATTTTGAAGTTTGCAACATCAGACCCCTTGCAACAAAGTAAAAAAGTCCTGTGTACTGTACAATTAAAGCAGAACTGCACCCAAAAGTGAATGTTCCGCTTTAATGACTGGTCCCTCCGCTCCCCATTAAGGATTGGCATCTTTTGGGAGTGGGTACCCGAAATTGACAGGTACCCACGCCCACTGATCGCCTAGGTCAGAAGCGGAAGTTGTCCTCCTACCCTTCCTCCCCACAGTCTTCTGGGACACGTGACAGGTCCCAGAAGACTACGGGGCCATTCAGGAAGCGCAGCGATACTTGCGCATTCGCAGTTGACACCCGGCTGTCCAGCCACAAATTGTCACAGCAGGGTGCCCACACTGAAGATGCCAGGAGAAACACCACAGGATTGTGGGACAGATGAGTGGCTGTTTTTTTTTTTTTTTTAGAAGTCAGCAAATACAGTTTTTGTAGCTGCTGAATTTTATTTTGTCACAGTGCTACTGGAACTCCACTTTAAGAACTAGTTTCCTGGCTAAGGGAGTGTTTATGCAAGTATTTTATTTGTCTCATGCAGAGAAAGAACACCTGAAAAATAAGCCCGTTTTATCCTATACAAACTCCAGATGGAAGCTTGTGAGCTCTGCTGTTACTTTAAGAAGTTTAAATGGAAGAAAGGTTCACTTGAAGCTACTTTCTTCCATAGAACATTATCTCCTCAAAATAGAAGAGTGTAAATACTTTGTCAGCTGGGAAGGAGTCCAAACACCTCTGCCCTGCACAACAGCAACTTCCAATTGCTGAGGTTCCTCCTGCTGGCCCCTACATCACATAGTTGTCGGAGAAAGAAACAACAGTAGGCAACAGGGTATGCAGATATTTCAACGCTCCTGCAAGTGTTGGATGCAGAAGACTTTGCTGGTGGCTTCAGCACTAGAAGACCAAGGTATTTGGACTGCTGCTAAGGTAAGCATTCAGAGTATTTTATTGCAGGGAACCCTTCTTGTCCTGGAAAGTGACACAATTGCTTTAAATCTCAAACGTGCCTAAAAGGAAAATGTTCAGGGATTTTATCTGTCTATAGTTGTCTACAATTAACTAGTTGACAATAAATTGTTCAGATATGAAACGTTAGGATTGTAGCCTCTAAAATGCAGAGTACTGTGCACAGACAACATGACCCCAAAACATATTCAAGCATTTTTCCACTGCACAAAAAGCTTCCCCGGTAGGAGCAAGCATACATGAGTGAAAAGGTAAAGAACAGCTTTTACAGATCCCAACTGACTGTTTTCACTTCTATTTGCTAAAATGTAGAACTATTTTAAGCAATTTTAAAATAATAATTTGACATTAAACCATATTTACCTACATTGTTCAATTGAACATGTTTTAATGGCGTTACTTATAATAAGGTAATTAAAATGGGCTTAAAATAAACCTTTGCCAAAATGTTTTCCAAAAATCCTTTTCCATTCTCAAAGGGTGTTTATAGTACAAGGTAAAAAGAGACTTGAAAGTGTTACCCAAATTGCTTCAGTCTCCTTTGTAAGACAAAAGTTTAAAAAAAAAAAAAAAAAAAAGAAGAAATTTAAAGTATTTGGAGTCCTGAAAAGTCACGGGTGCTGCCAAAGTTTGTCTTAAAACAGACCTATCTACTAAGACGGAGATTTCCATTTTATGAGTGGAGCAAATGTTTGCAATTATAGATCTAAGCTGTTCAATAGTGGACTTTTTGAGGTAGAGGTGTTCTTAAATGTCATGACCGACCACATTACTGAATTGTAGTTGGCTTGCCTTAAAAGGATAAATGCACTTCTGTACAGTTATCTTTTATGGCTTATTGAATACCATGGTTAGTTATCACAACTGAGTGATAATCAATATAAATCGAAGCATTAACCAACACTAAATGATTTGTTGGTATAGGATTATAGTACATGTATTATCTCCATGTTTAAAACAAAAATAAAACAACTTTTATTATTTGTCACCACTTTATGTTTTAGCCTTTTCTTGTGGCTTAAAATTTGGGGCAGCGTTATCGCTTGACTGCCTATATATTATACTATAGAGTTTTAATGTGTACTTTTTTAAAAAAAAATTATTAGTTTAACATCCACATTATTTTCTAATTTGATCATATTTTAATACAGATGACATACCCCCAGCAGTAACATACATTTTTATGTCTGTCTTGTAGCCCTGAAATAGAGGGAAGTCCTTTAGCCACCAAAAACGTGTTGGCTGTGCTGTATTTTTTTTTCTTCTCATGAATCAATATCAAAATGAAAAGTTCTTAGACACTTATACCTTCTCATTGGCGCTTTTAGACTCTATAGCATGCGAATTTTCAACTCTGGGACCCCCATTTGAAAAAGATACCCCTATTTTGTCTCAATGGAGTTACTGTACCCTGGCGTAATCTGATTGAGAACCTGCAAATCAAGTGCATTTTGTTTTTTTTTATTTACTCGCTTGTAGTTCGATTACAGCCATGAACGGTCAGCCCTAATTTAAATGAAACCTTTTATACAACTACAAACCCAGAACAATTGACCTATTACAATACTGACAGTGCAATAGGGGATAGCAGTACATTGTAGCATTCTGGTATTACAGTGCTCCAGGTGTGAAAGGCTTTGATAGTGCTTTGTTAAAGACTAAGGCTTTCAATATACATTACATTTCTGAATCCAGACCGAAGGGAAAATATTGTTTTAAACACAAAAACCAGCAGATTTCCAGAACAGTTTTGATCTCTTCATGGTGGATAGGATGTCTCATGTTCAAAACAAGGCAATGATGGCCTATGTTCCTTTTAAGTTCAAAGGAAGAAGAAAATTAAAACAAAATGTAACTAAGAAGTTGGAAGGAAGGTTTCCATGGACATGATGATTAGTAGAGTGTTTCAGCATTACTGTTCCTGGGCCTTTTGATTTTCTCAATGTTTTTGAAGATCATGTCATGTAATGTCACCTGAAACAGACAACACAGTGTTAAGTAAACAAAACTCTCCATACAATAACTTGGCTGAAATGAAAACTCAAGTCATGTGAAAGGTTATTCTACACAGGAGATTTTTTTTTCTTTAAGTTGAAGTTGAGCCAGTTATTTTTTTTTGCTCTCCTTTAGCTGCAATCACATTACTTACCTTACCTGTAATTAGATGTCACACACTATGCATGCAGCTTGATCCTGTAGAGATCACCTGTGCCAGGATGCCCCTGGAGCTGAACTTCTGCTGCCAGTGTACATTGCATGTAATACGATCTCTGGTGGAAAAAAATCTTGTCATTCATCCAAATCTCCCCCATTCAGGGATCATTTTACACGCAGTGTGCACGAGTTATTCTCAAAGGGTGAGAGAGGTTTATGGGGAAGGTCCCCCAATGGTTTCCACTGCAACTCACAGAAGCCCTGACATGATTAGATCCCTCAGCGTCAGAAGTTCCCACAGAAGAGCTCTACAGGACACAGCTGCCTGAATGACATGGGATACAGTATGCTTAATTACACGTGGTGCGATAACAGCCATAGAGGGGGAAAAAAAAAACTTTTTGATCAAATTTCAGCTTTAATATTCACCAAAAAACTTTATTCCTCACCAAGGTTGTTAGGAACCCATGAAAAAACAGACAAAGCTTTTTTGGCTGTACTTCTTCTATGGATAACAGGAGTGTAGTTTGTTCTGCACTCCTGTAACTCATTTTCAGCTGACAGTGGACGGACGTCACTCAACTGGTCCAGGCTTTGGGAGTGGGGTTGGGGGGATGGGCTGAGCAGACAGCAGTGACTGACAGTCCCACTCTCTGCTCAGACAGAGGAGAATTCAGAGTCGGCGGGGGACCGATGCTACATCCACCTAGGTAAGTATAAATGGGGAACGGGGGAGGGTTACCCTGCTGTCACCCACCCGAAACAAGGATTGTTTTTATTTTTTTTGGCAGACTTACTACCTAAAATGCATAGTGGCAAAGTAGCACTACAGGCAGCTTAGATTAACCACTTGCCTGCTGGACACTTATACCCCCTTCGTGCCCAGGTCAATTTTCAGCTTTCAGCGCTGTCGCACTTTGATGCCCTCCCAGAACTGGTTAGCCGCGATGTAGCCGTCATTCGGGTATAGCAGAGTTAGCAAGTGGTTAAAAAGAGAACTAAAACATCTTTTTCTATAAAGGTATTACAGCAGGAGATCAAACTGATCATTTTACTACAGGAAGCATTAAAACCCAAAAGATAAAGTTACTAGAGTAATAAATGCTAATTACATATTGGTTTCTCAGCTCTGATATTATTAGCCGTAAGCTGATATACTCTTTTTCATCTATTTCTGTCACAGTACGTCGATAATCTTCCTGCAAAAGATCAGAAACAAAATTAATAATGAACAAGTATTCAGGTTTTACTTTGGTATGAGCAAGTGAATACTAAGAGGAATGTTACCGACATAAGTTAAAACCCACAAATGTTTTTTTTATATTAAAGCAATATGTGTATTTAAAATTGAGATATGACATAACACCCACAATACAGATTTGATTTTCAGATTAGCCTTCTGACCTATAACAAAGCCTAAACTTTATTTTTGGGCAGTATGATATAGTGCAGTAATCCAAGGGTGCCATTATCCTTAACAAATAAGTAATTAGTCACAAATTCTAATACTTACCACATGAGGGTATTTTGCGATTTTGGAAACCAGTTTGGCCCGTGTGATATAATATCTAAAAAAAAAAAAAAAAAAGAAGGGACCATATATTAAAACATTGTTTTTCAAGATTTTGTACCACTTATCTGTTATCTAAGGGCTCATGTACACGGGGCATTTGAAAAACTCTTCTGAATGATGGAAACTGAATGTTGGAAAACGTAGGTTAAAAAAACACGTCTGTTTAGCTGCGTTTGCATACCGTGTTTAGAAGCGGTTTTTAAAGATAACCTCAGGAGACCCTCCCAAATTCCCAGAATGCACTGAAAAATAGTAAAAAATGTACTATTTCAGACATCTTGAGAGAAATAGAGCAGTATGTGTTGAGATGACCTGTCTTTTCTGGTTGTATTCACTATGAATCCCATCATGAGCATAATGCAGCGCAATCTACCATTTTTTCCTTCATGAGAAACCTGGAACTGACTGCGCTAGTGTACCGGGTCTATTTGAATACATGGAAAACGCTGTGCATGCATTGCTAATGAGGAAAAAAGGCTCTCGACAGCATCTGGATATGGAACAGTTAAAAAACGCTTCTAAACGTGTTTACAAGCGTTAGTCGTTTGAAACGTCGGTAAACCTACTCCTGAATGCACTGTAAACTCAACTGCCTGTAAACGACTATGTGTACATGGACACATAGACAAACAGAGTTCAGGGGCTGCTGAAAACAAAAAAAAAAACCCCAAAAAACCCCCCCAAAAAAAACCACACACACCGAACAGCTCCTGAACGTCAGTTAGTAGTTGCAGTATACATGAGCCCTAAGTGAATGAGCCCACAGTAAAGACCATTTCTCAGGATGCAGGGCTTGGTTGTGTCCAGGCTAATCTCCAGACATGAACACAGTATGCAACACTGTTTAGTAATAGCATCAGGTCTCCAAGTACTAACAGTGAAAAAGCATCGGGGAACAGCAGACTGACAAGCAGGTGGGGTTTGTTGTTCTAGGAGAACCCGTCACTTTTAACCTAATTAAATAATGTGACCGGAAAAAAAAAAATATATATATATCCGATAATATTCAGTACGCCATTTCAATGTTTTGTCATTAACTACAGTTGTGGCCAAAATTATTCAACCCCCAATGCTGTAAAGGGGTTTAGGGACTATAGTGTACATTTGGAATTGTATTCAGAATCAAATCCTACAAGGACGTTGTAACTACCCAAATGCAACTAAAATGACATCAATTGTTTATGTAATACAGTAGTAAATGGTTCTTATGTGGTTTCTTCATTGCCACAATTATTCAACCCCTTAAAGACTACCACTCTGAAGAACAGAGGTTCATACAGGTGCTTTCCATCAGGTATTGAAAACACCTGTGGATGTCACCGAGCAGCAATCAAGCATAATAAGCACCAATTAGGCAGCTTTAAAATGACTGTGATACTCAGCTCCTTCTAGACATTTACTGGTGTGGTTACAAACATGGTGAAGGCAAGAGAATGGTCCAGGAAGACAAGAGAAGAGGTGATTTCTCTTCACAGGAAGGGCAATGGCTATAAGAAGATTGCAAAGATGTTAAACATACCAAGAGACACCTTAGGAAGCATCATTCGCAAATTCAAGGCAAAGGGCACTGTTGAAACGCTACCTGGTCGTGGCAGAAAGAAGATGCTGACTTCGACTGCTGTGCGCTACCTGAAGCGTAGAGTGGAGAGAAGTCCCCGTGTGACTGCTGAGGAACTGAGAAAAGATTTGTCAGATGTGGGTACAGAAGTTTCAGCCCAGACAATAAGACGCACACTGCGTAATGAAGGCCTCCGTGCCAGAACTCCCAGGCGTACCCCCTTGCTGTCTCCAAAGAATAAGAAGAGTCGACTGCAGTATGCCAAAAGCCATGTGGACAAACCACAAAAGTTGTGGGATAGTGTTCTGTGGACTGATGAAACAAAATTAGAACTGTTTGGGCCCATGGATCAACGCTATGTTTGGAGGAGGAAGAACAAGGCCTATGATGAAAAGAACACCTTGCCTACTGTGAAGCATGGTGGAGGGTCAATCATGCTTTGGGGCTGTTTTGCTTCTGCAGGTACAGGGAAGCTTCAGCGTGTGCAAGGTACCATGAATTCTCTTCAGTACCAGGAGATATTGGATGGAAACGTGATGCAGTCCGTCACACACCTGAGGCTTGGGAGACGTTGGACCTTTCAACAGGACAATGATCCCAAGCATACCTCCAAGTCCACTAGAGCATGGTTGCAGAGGAAAGGCTGGAACATTTTGGAGTGGCCATCGCAGTCACCAGACTTAAATCCGATTGAGAACCTCTGGTGGGACTTAAAGAAAGCAGTTGCAGTGCGCAAGCCTAAGAATGTGACTGAACTGGAGGCCTTTGCCCATGAAGAATGGGCGAAGATACCCGTAGATCGCTGCAAGACACTTGTGTCAAGCTATGCTTCACGTTTAAAAGCTGTTATAACTGTAAAAGGATGCTGTACTAAGTACTAAGATTGAATGTCACTTGGGGGTTGAATAAAACTGATAATGCTGTGAGCACAGAAAAGACATTTGTGGTTATTTCATTATAACTGTTATGTTATATTTGTCTGACCTACAAGTGCCTCTTTAATGTAAATGTAAGCAAGATGACTGAATGATCAAAAGCAATGTCAAACTGGCCAAAACACTCAATTTCAGTGGGGGTTGAATAATTTTGGCCACAACTGTACCTTGCCATGCCACCTCATGGACTTGTAACCCCGACTGACCAGATTCCGAATATACAGGCTCGATGTTATCTTCTCCCATTGTGGAAGGAATGCCTGTAGTTTTCTTCCCACCAGAGGCAGTGAGTCACTGGGATTTTTCAGGCTGTGCAGGAGTAGAAAAAAAAAAAAAAAAAAAAGGACTCCTTTTTCTCTTTCATTCTGTGATGACCAGGCCTTTTTCTTTCCTTGCAGCTTCTCCCCTTGCAAGCTTCTCCATGGATGAAAAAAAAAAAAAAAAAAGCTTTTGAACTTGTTTTTTCTTCTTCACAGGAAAATACTTTTTCCTGTCTGCACTGTGGTCCAAAATTGACTAAGTCTGGCCCAAAGAGGCTATCTCCTGAAAGAGGGATTCCACGTAGCCTAACTTTGGTGTCGAGTCCCCCTGCCATGTTTTTAAGCATAAGGCCCTTCTTGCCAAATTAGATAAGGCAGCTGAGCAATTTGTCACGTGTATGGATTCCGCAGACGAATCCGCTATATACCCTACAGCTCTTGAGACTGTAGGGAAGGTATCTAAAATCTCATCCTTTGGGGTCTCTGCATTGATATGCGCCTTAAGCTGGTTCAGCCAACGCTCCAGATTTCTTGCTACGCATGTGACTGACATAGCTGGCTTAAAATTTTCCATTGTGGAATGCCATGCTCTCTTCAACAGCAAATCCATTCTTCTATCCATAGCCTCTTTCAGGCTCCCTACGTCTTCAAAGGCTAAGTCTAAGCTTTTGGAGACTAGGGAAACCGTGGTGTCTCCTTAGGCACTTTGTTGATGCTGATGCAGAGTCTTGTTCAAACGGGAACCGTCTCTTGTGGGATCTAGAAAAAAAAAAAACGGTTTCCTTTCCGGATTCTGCCATTCCTTTTTTATCATGTTTGAGATGGCCGAATGTACAGGAAGACCTCTCCCTTTTGGTTCACTGAGGCCCAGGTACATTTGATCATGGAGGGAGAGAGCTCTTTCCACCTCTTTAATCCCTAAGGTGGCATGAATCGCTTTAAGTAGTTATTCCACATCCTCCAGCAACAGCTTATATTTAAATGCGGAGGAATCCTCTGCCTCTTCCCCATCACCCTGACTGTGGAGAGACAGCCACCTGTTCAGAAGGTATCCCTGACACTACTTCTAAGGAAGTTGATGATTATGGTGTGTGGGTAGGCTCAAAAGCAACCTGGGATGAAGACTCCAACATATTTCTGAAAGACTGCAAGGTTTCTCTCCACTCAGCCTTCATGGAAGCCATAAAATCACTGGAAGTTGACGCTGTCTCCTTCCTCTCTCACTAAAGCAGAAAATGCATAAAGGCTTTCCAAGCATCTGACAATTTAGACTTGCATGAAGGACATCTCTTGCTAGACTCCTTTTCACTGCTCTTAGCCCAAGACAAAGCACAAGGAACATAGCCACTTAGCCAATGACTGACCTTAAAATGCACCCAGTGTAGCCAGAGTTCAAACCTCCACACCACTAGTATACTGACCCCACACATCAAGGATCCAGAGCACAAGATAGGCCCCTCAGCCACCAGGAGGAAAAGACGCTACAGAGCCCTGCAAAGAAAAGCAGCAAAATACAGTCTACCCATAGGAAGCCCTCTCCTACCTGGGTTTTGCTGGTGCCTCCACCTGTGCCTGGAGCTGCAGTCACTTCTGACACCTCCATATCAGAGCCTGCAGCGGTCCACGTAGCTGTGTCTCCTGGTCCCAGCATTCTGGAACGCTGCTGTGCCAGCCCGGGACCGGAAATACATACTGGCTGGGTCCAGCCTCCTCCCCATGCATCCAGAATTGATGCCACATGCCCAACCAGAAGCTCCGCCGCTGCCTTGAACATGCCCAGACGCTGCTGGACACAAAAAACATGGCCACCGCCATTGTCCACACAGCAATATTAGGGCTACAGGCTACCTGGTGGTACTGGCTCTTCCCAAGCACTGAAGGGGGGAGAGAGGAGCCAGGAACAGACCCCCCCACCTGGGACTCTGCCTGGAGGACCCATGCTGCAAAAAGGTAAGAGAAAAAAACAAAACAGAGACCTCTCTCAGGCAACCCCTGAGAGAACACAGTCCCTACAGTTCCTGTGTGTTCCTACCTGGCTGGAGGAAACACGATAACTGAGGACTGTGGGGAGAGGCCTCCAATTTGTAGTCTTTGTGGGTGTGTGCCTCCTGCGAGAGAAGTAGAAGCTGTGTTCTCACGTGCTGTTCTGAAAGATGTTTTCAGAAAAAAAAAAAAATGATGGACCTGGTGCAAAAGCACGAAAAGTTATTTACAAATTAAATTATTTCCCGGTTGCTTTAACGCATTCTTTTTAGATTTTCAGATGAACAGAGAAAATACAATACACTTTGTATCTCTTTAGCTGGAGTCTGAAGGTTTAGAAATCCTGTCAGGTGGTCCGTTTTTGACCGCAGTGGCTGTAATAGCTTCTAAATTTACACAACTCTCGACTGTTCGTTTGAGAAGTAGTAGTAGTGCCCAATGTCCACAACTGGTTAAAAAGATAAGCAGATGTCTAGGAGCTTTATACTGCCCTAGGCTACCTAGGGCTTGTCAGTGTTTTAATCCTCCTGACATCAGAAGAGCATCGACCCAAATGTTTATTTAGATAACCACAGCATCATAAAAGTCTCCCTACACTGAGTAAATTGCACTTGTCCTTTAATCTATCACCATGTCAGAGAAATATTGCAAGACATCTTAGAAGAAAAAAAAAGGAAAAACCATACAACTAGACAAACTGAAAAGGAGCAGCATATGTACTAGTGATTAGAGAGAAAAAAAAAGAGAAGTTGATCCAAATGGGCAAAGTCAATGATCCATCCAATGCATTTTGGAGCCCTCCATTACCAGGGCTATAAAATAAATCGAATACATTGATAAAAAATTACAATAATGGGCATGAAAGAGCTGAATAAAAAAAAGTATATACCAAATCTATTGGAAATACATCTAATATTATATTAGGCTATAGATTATTCTTTCTCATCTCTACATAGGTACAATCATGCAGCAGTTTCTGATCAGCGACCAATAAAGGTCTTTTTGTGCCTGAATGTTTGGCACACTTTTATACATGAGATCTTTGTAAGACAAATAAGATAAATGAAATGCTGGATGTTCCTACTCTATCATGCCTCACCTGGAAATCTGATCAAGATATGATGCAGCTTCACTCTCCACTGTTCGCAACTCAGCCACGGTCTCTTCCTAAAAATGAATAGAGCAGAAATCCAATGTTAAGATAAATTAATCACTTATGTAATGCAGTTGATGTAGTTTTAGATAGAGATTTGTTGCTTCTTGTCCATTTGCAAAGCCACTTAAGTTAACTACTCACTATTTTTTCCAGTGTAACCATTTAATTTATTACCATTATTTTTCTGAAGCCTGAAACCGTTTGAAACGGTGCTCACTGGTGCTGCAACTGACTTGAAGTTTGCGAATGAGCTCCATATGAGATACCAAATTAAATCGGTAATGAAAAAACTTGCACTAAAGAGCACTAGAATACATCATCTGGCACTGGTTGCAAAAATGCAATAAAAAGTGAAGACGATTAGATGAGAAAACCTTACAGTTAGTAGATTAATGGGAGAGGAAGAAAGCCAACATTTCAAATAGAACTATTAAATTGTCAGAGCAAAACAAAGCATGGTGATCTTGGTAGAATTGCCTTGGTTCCCAATTTCCTGTTGTGCGGACAATTTTTTAGACGAACGTTACAAGAAATGGTGTCAGCCTTTCCCAGTTGTCTCTTGCCGTACTACAAAACACCACAAAAAAAAAAAAGGAGGTGGTGTTCTGTAGTCAAAAAGAAGATCTGGGAGAGCTGATCAGATTGCCTGAGTTTACACTACAGAATACAAGGCAGCTTTGGACAGAATTATTTTTCTTGAACAAACCGAACAGAATGCAGTTCAGTATCTGGAATTGAGGTAGATGGTACTGTCAGGTGGAGTAATCTCCACCTGACAGGCACTATTTCGTTGACCGGTGCCATTTCAGTGTTAACAGCACTCCCACTACAGACACCAATGCTGGTGGTTATTACTGTGGTTACAGACACCAATTGCTGGTGGTTATTACTGCAGACACCAAAGCCAATCAAAATTATCACACTGGGAAAAGGTTCATACAGTAAAATAACCACTAAATACTTCAAAAAGGAACTGGGAATTTTTTTCCCTACTCAACTGGGCTGTGCCCACACTGCAATGGTTAACTGCTTACTTTTGTCTAGGGGATTAAACATGCCAGATATATTGACCGAATCCATCGATACTCCCAGGGCAAGACTGATCCTTGCCACTCCTGACACCCCAACCCCCCTCCCCTCCCGTAGTCTCATGGTTCTGTGCAGTGGACTGTTCTGGACGTCATCACGACCAGAAACTGGCTCTGGATGTGAGAACGGCAGTAACAGTCGACCGCTGAATGGGGGTGGGGGGATTGGTGAGTATAAACTGTATTCACCCCTAGATAAATGCAGCAGTTAACACATGCAGTGTGAGCACAGACGAGCTGCATGGGAAACAAAAAAAATAAATTCTCGGAGCTCTGCTTTAACTTTTTATTTTCTTTGCTACAGAGGAAACCCAGGGGAAAAAAAACAAAAAGAAGAGTATATGCCTATAGAACCAGAATAGGAGATATCCAACTAATTAACTCTGATTTCTACAAGATATTGGGAGCCAACTACTGGAGTAGAGCCTACTTCCAAATAGGAGGATGTTCAAAATATGTATTCTGAGGAGTCCACAATAATAGTAAGGCATCAACTGTTCACTAGAGTCAAGCTGTGGGTCTAAAAGCAACCATGAAATGAATAGTTCAATCCAACCCTAAATTTGGTGTTGAGGGAATACAGGGCTATCTTCATGGGGTATAAAGAATGCTTTGGACCACTAAAAGTGCATATTACCACGCACAAACATTGCACAACTTGTTGAAAACCTGTGTGTTGTGGACATGCCTTCCTCCCATCACCACCATTATCTGGGTATTACCTGGATAGACACCCCAAAGTTATTGCCATCTTCTATCCTTGGAATAAGAAGCTGAACCCACATTTTTACCTAAAGGCAGAAAAAAAAAAAATTAAAAACACAAAAAGTAGGCAATTCAGTTCAAACTTTTTAAAAATTATGGCAAAGCTACTGTCCCAAAAAATAAAATGACAGAATTACACATACTGGAGAAAGTGTGAAGCTGTACTACTTCCTAGCCATAGAATGAACCCATTTACTACACCTCCAGTTATTTCTCTCTTAGCACCAACATGTGTTGAAAGCTATAAACTGCCAGGGAAGCAAGAAGCTCCCTTCTGAATTGCAGTTGTCTACAACAGTTTAGGACTACTCATACCTAATACACACATTGCTACTAACTTCTACCTTATGCCACTGTCACACCTGCTGCCATTTACATATTCACTTTTTTTGCTCCGTATTATGTACTTCTGAATATGGCCAGCACACTCACGGTATTGCACTTCTCAATGAGTAACCTGATCTCCGGCTTCACTTTTTCAATGATCTCAACTAGAGGTGCATTACTCTTCAACATTCCATTGGGCATCACAAAAACTTTGGTGCCTATGAAACAAAAATGGACCATTACTTACTGAGAGAGATAAGAAAATAAATAACCATCATTGTACACCTTAGACAAAATAAAAACACAACAAAAAATCAAATATGATTTCACCGGTTTGATAATCAATGGAATCCAAATATTATATTGCAGTTTATTGGCCCTTAGATAAAGTGGCTGCATTGGCTTGTTATCCCTTTATTTTCACCTGGTTATCCTGCAAATAAATTCCTGTCTCTTCATATCTATGCTCCCCCCCCCCCCCCCAACTGTATCTAGAGAAGGAGACACGGTTGTCACATAGGCTGGAATTTACACATATTTGCCTTTGTTTATCTCCATTACATGGTAGATTGAAAGGACTAGTAGTTTGCACAATAGCGATACAGTTTTGTGCTCTTTTAAGGGCCGGTTCACACTAGAGAAATGCAGTTCAGATGAGTTCCAGATGAGTTTCCGAATGCGTGTTTTTGACGCGTTCCAGTTCATTTTTTCTCCGCTCTCTCTCCCTTCAATTTAAATAGGGACATGTGAGTTCCGATGCATTTTACCATGTTCCAGTACAGTACTGTGCAGAAAAAAATGCAGCATATTTAATTTTTTCTGCAACTGGAATGCACTGGAACTGCAAGCACTGATGTAAAATATGAAAGTGACAATATAACCTACTTTCTGTGAAAACAAAAAAAGAAAAAAAACACTGAAACGCATGTAGTGTGGTGTGAACTGGCCCTTAAGCTTAAAGGATGAGATATGGACATGCATTTCTGTTAAGAACAGGTATTTTCTGTGCTTGCTGGAAATGTTCATTTTAAAACGGACAGTTAAGGCAGCCACTACATCTAAGGACTCCTATGCTGCAATATATTAACAATTAGCTAAATTAATTATAGAAAGACGCAATCTTAGAAAGTTTGTGATTTTTCTTTTCTGCAACAGACGTACAGTGGATACATTCTCTAGTACATCATCTAGGAATATCATGGTTTCCTACTAGACTAGGTTTTCCAACATTTTTCATCTAAACCCTTAAAAAAGAACTCAACAGCAGCCACTGCTGAATTCTGCCTTAAAAACACTAGTTCAAGCCCACCAGACGTGAAACTTTGAGCCTGGGGCCAAGAAAATGTATGCATAATCAAGAGTTGCAGGCAGCATGCTTCATCCAGATTAGTCTCACAAAAAGTATAGGTACCAGTCAACTATACATTTTCAGAGGTAGGCCAGAAATGGCAGCCTTCATATGCCTCACATTGCCATTAAACTTGTCAGCCAAGCCTATCAGCCTGGCATATTCTTCACTAGGTATCAAACCCTTTTGATCTCACATGTGAGAGGTATGAATACACCTGAAAAAAATGTTTAATTACTGAGAGAACTTAACCGTAGCAAATCCCAGTTCCCGACCGAATCGCTCACTTTCTGCTGCAAGATCCCGCAGTATACCGGACCTATTACACCCTCGAGCCCCCCAGACCTGTGTCGGGACGACGGCCAAGATGGCGCCGGAGAGGGATGAGGCAGAACACAGTGAGGAGTCGGTGGCAGCATCAGAGGATCTGGTAACAGATCTAGAGCCCTCTGATCACCCCCTCACACTGTCAGATATGACCAAGAATGCTGCAGATATCAAGCACACTTTCTCCTCAGCTATTACTGAACTTAAAGCTGATTTATTAGAACTCATTGACAGGCTGTCTGATCAGGAAAGAAAGGATACAAGAAGAGATTCGGTTACGGAACGCTTAGAAACAGTAGTTTCCTCATATGCTACCCACCTCAGCTACATTAATAGATAACTGAAAGATTTAGACAACAGGGGTCGTCGGCAGAATATAAGGGTGAGGGGAGTAACTGAATCGGTAGACCCGACCCAGGTGAAACTAGCGCTGTAAGCAATTTTCAACAGCCCGCTTGATTGCCAAAGGGACACAGTGATTGAGTTTATTAGAGCCCATAGAGCACTGAAGCCTTGTCCAGCAGACAGCACCTCCACGGGATATAATTTGCTGTCTAATGAGCTTTACACTTAAGGAAGAAATTCTGAATAAAGCCAGACAAAATGATCTTATTACATTTGCTGAACATTCTATTTCACAAATTTCAGGACCTTTCTCCCATTACACCTCAAAACAGAAGAGCCATAAGACCCCTATTGCAACTACTGCGGGAAAATGGAATACCCTTTAGATGGTGCTATCCATTTGCTCTAAATGGGACCTATGAGGGAAAACAATACTTCCTAAAGCTTCCAACTTTTTGTGAGCAATTACACCTTCCAAGTATCATATGCCTAAACCAGCCTATTCGCGCGAACACACACACCCATTTGCTCTAAATGCGACCTATGAGGGAAAACAATACTTCCCAAAGCTTCCAACTTTTTGTGAGCAATTACATCTTCCAAGTATCATATGCCTGAACCAGCCCATTCGCGCGAACACACACACACACACACACACACACACACACAACCTGACCTTCTAAGTCAATATATGTGTGATACACATTTTTATATATTGGTCAACCCCTTGGTTACAGGTTTTCAGTTATGACTTTCAGAATCTTTTGAAACAAATTGTTTCTGTGCTCTTAATATACTTGGAATGAAGGAGTTGCAGCTCAGGATTTCTACTCTATTGATGTATGGACTGGATATATGTTCCTTGTGATACAGATAATCACAAAGACATATATACCAGTATGATTTTGATGTTGGGTGAGACCTACAGAGATCTTCCTGATGATAATAGGGTGTATTTGCTAAATTTTGCCTTTTACATGCTTAATACTGGCTCAGAAAACAGAAGGGTACTTTGGATATAGCTTTCTAAATAACAAAATGTCTGTAATTAGAAAGACCACAATTAGTTGACATTTGTCATTCTCTAGAGGAACAAGAATTAGGACATAATCAAGATATGACGAGTTCTTTTGTCCTGTTTCCCTGGGTCATTCTATCTCCTGGCGTCTCCCACTGCCCCAACCAGGCAGTAGTGAACCTGACAAAGCAGTTGGGTGAACCAGCCTCGTTGCCTCTGGCTAGTACGCAGGACACATTCCAATTGTGCCTTACTTACTCTACCCCCTCTATCTGGGGTTCACACATTTTGATCTACTTTCATATTAACTGGGTCCTGATTTAACCAGCAAAGCTTTATACATTTCCCAGTTTCTCTACCTCTTTCTTGCTTCCTTTTCCCCCATTTACTTTTTTTTTTCTCTTAGTAATTGATGTGTTGACTACATTACAGGCCGTGACACCTTTATATAACTATGGCGTATTCTTCACTAGGTACCAAACCCTTTTGATCTCACATAATGTGAGAGGTATGAATACACCTGAAAAAAATGTTTAATTACTGAGAGAACTTAACCGTAGCAAACCACGGATTGTATTTCTTTAGGAAACACATTAAAAATGGGCAAAATGTCAAGCCTTTTCAATAAAGGCTACCCTAAGCTATTTCATTCCACCAGCTCCCTATCAAAATCTAAAAGAGTGTCCATACTGTTACATAAAAATGCAGTTGACATAACCCATCATCTTGCAGACCCACAATGGAGGTTTATTTTTCTTAAGGGAACTTGGTCTGGAATGCCAATCACTCAGGCCAATGTTTATTTCCCGAACTCTGCACATATAACATTTTCCCAACATTTAATGGAGGAACTGAAAGGTTTTTGCCTCCAGCTGTATTATACTGGGGGAGATTTTAATGTGCCTTTGAATCCACTCCAGGATTCATCCAATGGGAAATCCAGTCTGTCATATAGGATTTTATGGAAAATAAAATCACTCCTATCCTCATTAACGCTTGTAGATACCTGGCACACAGTACATCCCTTAGATAAAGACTTTACGTACTTTTCTCCATTACACAAAAAATTTCTCTGGAATTGATTATATCTTTACTTCACAGAGACCTACCGAGTGTACATGAGGGAAACATAGGGATTACGACATTCTTAGACCATACCTCAGTATCTTTATCTCTTCATTTACCCAAAACTAAATCAAAAGAGAGCAGCTGGAGGCTAAATCCATCATTTGTACTGGACCCAGAGGGGTTGCACTAACGAATGCTATCAAATTATACTTTGCTGAAAATGTTTCAGAAGACCTTTCCCCAATGACTGACTATCTGGGCAGCTCACAAATGTGTGATTCGGGGAGTACTCATAAGTCTAGAAGAAGAAAAAAAAAGCTGCTGAGAAACCGATCTCGCAACTAACCAATAAGATTGCACATTTATAAAGGTCAACATAAACAATCAGTGGGAATTCGGACAACTACGGAACTTCTTGAAACACTTAAATCCCTACAGTCTTTATTAGATTTAAAAGCCAAAAGAATGCTCTTCCTGAAAAAAACGTTTCTATTATGAACATAATGACAAAAAGCGGGAAAATTTTGGCTAGGGACCTAAAAGCGGCACATAGCACAAATATATCTGCTATTAAGAACAAAAAAAGGACAGTTGGTTCACTCTATGGATAAAATCGCTCACATTTTTCATGCATACTACTCAGATCTGTATAATCTACCAAAGGCTCATAAACCGTGAGATTTACAGGGATCTAGATTTACAGGGATCATGCCTGGCAGAGAGGCGAGGGATAATGTCACGAAAGTCTTATATCTGATGCATAGGATACGTTCAAGTCACAGCGAAGACCTTTTGGTATCAAGAGACACTGAAAAGGCCTTTGACCGGGTTTCCTGGGATCTCCTAAAAGCCACCTACGCCCACATAGGGCTTCAACATCATATGCTTATGTGGATAGCCACTTTGCATCATAAACCCCTAGCTAGATTGAAGATAAATGGAATTTTTTCAGCCACTATACAGTGAAGAAAATACGTATTTGATTCTCCACGAATTTTGAATGTTTGCCCACTTACAAAGAAATGAGCAGTCTAAAAATCGAATTGTAGGTGTATTGTAACAGACAGAATAGCAACAAACATTTCAAAAGAAATGCATGTCTAACAAATGATGCACTGATTTGCATGTTTATGAGGGAAATAAGTATTTGATCCCCTATCATTCAGCAGGATTTCTGGCTACCAGGTGTCTTTCAACGAGCTGAGATGAGAAGCAGTCTCTTAAAGGGAGTGCTGCTAATCTAATTTTGTTACCTGCATAAAAGACATCTGTCCACAGGAGCACTCAAACAATCAGATTCCAAACTCTCCACCATGGCAAAGACCAAAGAGCTGTTCAAGGATGTCAGGGACAAGATTGTAGACCTACACAAGGTTGGACTGGACTACCAAACTATTGCCAAGCAGCTTGGTGAGAAGGTGACAGTGAGGAATCATCCCAGAACTACACGTGAGGATCTTGTCAATGATCTCCAGACAGATGGGACCACAGTCACCAAGAAAACAATTGGCAACACACTACACCGACAAGGATTGAAATCCTGCAGTGCCTACAAGGTCCCTCTGCTCAAGAAAGCACATGTCCAGGCCCGTCTGAAGTTTGCCACTGAACATCTGAATGATGCAGAGGACTGGTTGAAAGTGTTGTGGTCAGATGAGACCAAAATCAAGCTCTTTAGCATCAACTCAACTCGCCATGTTTGGAAGAGGAATGCTGCCTATGACCCCAAGAACACCACCCCAACTGTCAAACATGGTGGCGGACACATTCTGCTTTGGGTGTGTTTTTCTGCTAAGGGGACAGAACAACTGCACCGCATCAAAAAGGGACGATGGACGGGGCAATGTACTGTCAAATCTTGGGTGAGAACCTTCTTCCCTCACCCAGGGCATTGAAAATGGGTCGTGGATGGGTGTTCCAGCATGAGAATGACCCAAAACACATGGCCAAGGCAACAAAGGAGTGGCTCAAGAAGAAGCACATTAAGGTCCTGGAGTGGCCTAGCCAGTCTCCAGACCTTAATCCGATCTGTGGAGGGAGCTGAAAGTTCGAGTTGCCAAACGTCAGCCACCAAACCTTAATGACTTGGAGAGGATCTGCCAAGATGAGTGGGCCAAAATCCCTCCTGAGATATGTGAAAACCTGGTGGCCAACAAGGGATTTGCCACCAAGTACTAAGTCATGTTTTGTGAAGGGGATCAAATACTTATTTCCCTCATGAACATGCAAATCAGAGCATAATGTTAGACATGCATTTCTTTTGAATTTTGTGTTGCTATTCTGTCTCTCAGTGTTACAATACACCTACCATTCGATTTTAGACTATTTCTTTGTGAGTGGGCAAACATTCAAAATCAGCAGGGGATCAAATACGTATTTCCTTCACTGTATGCTACAAATAAAACGTATGTATGTTTCAAGTTGTACTGATGTTTTTGCGAATTGTTGATTTTGCATGAAACTATATATCAGTTTAACAAGATTATTGCACATATTGAATAAAAGGTTTACCAGATAAGCTGTGAACACTTGTCTATGCTGCCTGGCATTGTTGAATGCTGGGAACAACTGGATGCATATTGTAACTGAGAACTCTGCCAAGTATAATTGTATCGTTGTAAAGTGTACTGTTTTGACCTTGCCTTGAAACCTCAAAAAAATTTTTGATGAAAAAAAAAAAAAAAACATGTTTATATGATATGGGTTCAGTGAAGTGATTGTATGTTTCACTATTCTTGTATTCTGCGGATCCATATCATTCCTAATGTCTAGTAGCTACTGTGGTCCTGAGCTACCTGCGTGATCCCCCCCCCCCCCCCCTTTTTTTTCTTCCCTTCATAAGTTCAGCTGTGTATAGTACAACTGTATTGTGACACATTTTGTTCTATGCTTATTTTCTATCAATAAACTAGTTAATTAAGGCAAAATAAAAGAAAATTGGACTTGCTGAAATTCAAACCTAGCATCAGAATGGGGAAGAAAGGGAATTTTAAATGATTTTGAACATGACATGGTTGTTGGTGCCAGAATATTGAATATTTCAAAAACTGCTGATCTATTGGGATTGTCATGCACAACCATCTCTAGGGTTTACAAAGAATGTTCAGAAAAATAGAAAATATCCAGTGAGCGGCAGTTGTGTGGACGAAAATGCCTTGTTGATGTCAGAGGAGAATGGGCAGACTGGTTGCTGTGACATTCAGATAGTAGGGTCAAAATTAGGCGTAAACATGAAATCATGGACCCATCCTGCCTTGTATCAATGGTTCAGGCTAGTGGTGGTGGTGTAATGGTGTGGGGGATATTTTCTTGGCACTAGCAAGGTGTACCTATATTAAGCCCTGTAGACATTTATAATGTCTGCATATCTGACTAGTAGAAGGTTAAAACTAGAAGATACAACATTACAGAATTATCTTTGCTCTGCTTTTTTTTTATTACCTAGTGTGTTCACTTTCACTGTGTTCTTTGATCAAATCTTTTTTAGTATTTGCATCCATTCTGACAGAAATAAAGCAATTTGTTTTCCCAAACATAATACCAACAAAAAGAAAAAAAACATACTAACCTGGGCAGTGATCATCACCATCTTCCAGTTTTCGCTTCTTAAGGTTGGGCTGTAAAAAAAAAAAAACAAAAAAAACAAAAAAAACACCACATAGGAAGAAGCAGTTATGTACAGTGACAGCCAACAAAGGAGACCCTCCTATTCCCTAGTCAATATCTATCCAAGTGTAAGCTTGTTCACAAAATGTTAGTACAGTAAATTTACACAGTGCTTGAAGCAACCAATTCTAGTGGCGATTCTATCTGAAAGAAGCCTAAAACCATGAAAACACTGAATGGTACAGTGAAGGAAATAAGTATTTGATCACCTGCTGATTTTGAATGCCCACTCACAAAGAAATGATCAGTCTAAAAATCGAATGGTAGGTGTATTGTAACACTAAGACAGAATAGCAACAAAAAAATTCAAAAGAAATGCATGTCTAACAAATTATGCACGGATTTGCATGTTCATGAAAAACATGACTTAGTACTTGGTGGCAAATCCCTTCTTGGCAATCACAGAGATCAGACGTTTCCTGTAGTTGGCCACCAGGTTTGCACACATCTTAGGAGGAATTTTGGCTCACTCCTCTTGGCAGATCCTCTCCAAGTCATTAAGGTTTGGTGGCGGACGTTTGGCAACTTGAACTTTCAGCTCCCTCCACAGATCGGATTAAGGTCTGGAGACTGGCTAGGCCACTCCAGGACCTTAATGTGCTTCTTCTTGAGCCACTCCTTTGTTGCCTTGGCCATGTGTTTTGGGTCATTTTCATGCTGGAACACCCATCCATGACCCATTTTCAATGCCCTGGGTGAGAGAAGAAGGTTCTCACGCAAGATTTGACAGTACGTTGCCCCGTCCATCGTCCCTTTGGTGCGGTGCAGTTGTCCTGTCCCCTTAGCAGAAAAACACCCCCAAAGCAGAATGTTTCCACCACGTTTGACAGTTGGGAAGGTGTTCTTGGGGTCATAGGCAGCATTCCTCCTCCTCCAAACACAGCGAGTTGAGTTGATGCCAAAGAGCTCAATTTTGGGCTCAACCAGTTCTCCTCTGCATCATTCAGATGTTCAGTGGCAAACTACAGACGGGCCTGGACATGTGCTTTCTTGAGCAGAGGGCCTTGTGGGCACTGCAGGATTTCAATCCTTGTCGGTGTAGTGTGTTACCAATTGTTTTCTTGGTGACTGTGGTCTCAGCTGCCTGGAGATCATTGACAAGATCCTCACGTGTAGTTCTGGGATGATTCCTCACTGTTCTCTTGATCATTGACACTCCACGAGGTGAGATCTTGCATGGTGCACCAGACCTAGGGAGACTGATAGTTTTGTGTTTCTTCCATTTGTGAATGATTGCACCAACTGTTGTCACCTTTTCACCAAGCTGCTTGGCGATAGTTTGGTAGCCCAGTCCAGCCTTGTGTAGGTGTACAATCTTGTCCCTGACATCCTTGGACAGCTCTTTGGTCTTTGCCATGGTGGAGAGTTTGGAAACTGATTGATTGCTCCTGTGGACAGGTGTCTTTTATACAGGTAACAAAATGAGATTAGTAGCACTCCTTTTAAGAGACTGCTTCTAATCTCAGCTTGTTACCTGTATGAAAGACACCTGGTAGCCAGAAATCCTGCTGAATGCCAGGGGATCAAATACTTATTTCCCTCATAAACATGCAAATCAGTGCATAATTTGTTAGACATGCATTTCTTTTGAATGTTTGTTGCTATTCTGTCCCTCAGTGTTACAATACACCTACCATTCGATTTTTAGACTGATCATTTCTTTGTGAGTGGGCAAACATTCAAAATTAGTAGGGGATCAAATACTTATTTCCTTCACTGTATATGTATGGGCAAAAGCATAATATTTCCCTAGCTACACCTTTTTCAATGTGGTCCACAAATGTGTTCCAAAATTCATGTATTGCAGATATAGCATGATAGTATGTACATTCATGGCCAAAAATCTTGTCCCCCCCTGCAAATCTGTCAGATAATGCACCACTTCGCCAATAAAATTGTTGCAATTACAAATGTTTCGACATTCTCAGGTTTATTTCCTTTGTGTGTATTGGTATGACACAAAAATGTGGAGAAAGAAAAATTCAAAATCGGACACATTCCACGAAAACCCCCAAAAATGGACTAGTCAAAACTGACACTTTCAATATTTGCTAGCACACCCCTTGGAAAAAAATAACTGAAATTGATTGGCTTCCTGTAACCATAGTTTTTCCAACCTCTCTACTGGAATTTTGGAGTTCTATTCTTTCGCCAACTGCTCTCAGATTGGAAGGGTTCCTTTTCCCCAGCTGCTGTTTTGAGATCTCTCCACAGGTGTTCTATGGGACAAAGATCTGGACTCCTTGCTGGCCAGTTCAGTAGTTTTTTTTTTCTTGGTGCTTTTTGATGTGTGCTTTGGGTCATTGTCCTGCTGTAAGACCCATGACCTCTGGTGGAGACCCAACTTTCTGACACTGGGCCCTATATTGCGCCTCAGATTTCTTTGATAATCTTAAGACTTCACAGTGCCTTGCACACAGTCACACATTCAGTACCTGAAGCAGCAAAGCAACCCCAAAATATCAGTGAACCTCCACCATGTTTGACTGTGGTCTTTTCTTTAAAGGCCTCATTGCTTTTTCTGAAATAATGATGGGCTTTACCAAAAAAGCTGCAATTTTGTTTTGTCGGTCCACAGCACATTCTCCCAAAAGGATTTTGGCTTCCTCGGGTAGGTTTTGGCAAACTCCAATCTGACTTTTTAATGTTTCTGTGTCAGCAGTGGGCTCCTCCTGGGTCTCCTACCATAGCTTCCCTTTTCATTCAGACATATAGTGCGAGCTGACACAGTTGAACCCTGTGCCTGAAGGTCAGATTGAATTTGTCTGAAGTTGATCAAGGTTCTTTATCCACCATTCGGACAATTCTTCGTTCCAATCTTTGATCAATTATTCTCTTTCGTCCAAGTCCCAGGGAGATTAGCTACAGTGCTATGGGCTGTAAACTTTGACAATGTTGCTCACAGTGGACACAGGAACATTTAGATCTCTGGTGATGGAATTCTAACCTTGAGATCGTCCATGCTCTTGAACAACACTTAGGCAATGCTTTCCTGCTCTCTCTTCTCCATGCTCCATGTGGCACAGAGACACACAACAGAAATGTTCACCATTAACTGGTTGCTGGTGTGATTTCCATATTGTTAGCACCTGTTAATTGATACAGGGGAGTTTAAATACAAATTCCAGGAGCATCATAAAACTTGGAATGCAATTATTTTTTACAATTTTGAGAAAGTGCCAATAATTTTTTCCAGTGCTTTTTTGGGGTATTGCATGGAATGTGTCAGATTTGGCTTTTTGTTTCTCCACCTTTTTGTGTCTCACAAATACAAATAAAAGAAAAATAATTTGCTGGGCAAAGTGGTGCATTATCTGACAAATGCAGGGGTGCCAGTATTTTTGGCCATGACTGTATGTTGTATGATATAGATAAGTAGCAGACAGAAGTGTTAATTTTATATCTATGCTTCATTACATAGATCAGGATATATTCTATCAACCTGCTAGCATACAAACGTGACATACAACTAATTAAACAGAAAGTACTACACAAAATTATTCTTTATAAAATAGCTGCAGCTGATAAAATCAACTTTGCACTGCACTTCGTACCAAAAGAGTTCCCACACACACCAACTTACACCATCCAATCCGTCATGACTGTTAGTCAGCAGAATGGGATCTGGTACTGGCAAATTCATTTCAGAATGTATTTGTGTGAGGTCTTGAACATTAAGCATGGGCTCCTGCAAATAAAAAGTACAGATAGGAAAAATGTGATAACAGAAACAAAAAGACTAATGTCTTATTTTTAATTAAAAATGAGCAGTCCTACCTTCAGAAAGCTGTCCAGTTCTAACAATTTCTTTGGGAAAAAAGTGGCAACAAGATCTTCAGCCTTAAACACCAAGAAAAAAAACAAAACGAATATTAAGCGTTAACACTGCACACTGTAGCTTTTGTTATTACATTATTGCGCAACACAGCATCCCCTTTGAACACCAAGTAAAGTTGCTCATCATTGAGCTAGAACCCACACAAACACTGAATATTCAGAGCCCTAGCAAGCAGTCAAAGATAGTCATAATTGCAGGCATGTCCTCATTCATGTCCAGCACCTAAATCTGTATCTTTTTTCTAAACAAGCATTATTAATTTATTGTTGTTTTCCCACAATAAATCACCAGTGGAATTGTTTAAAACAGTAAAAAAGCTGTTCAAAACAGTTCACCGTTTTCTGATCATTCACTACCCAACAAGCCTTGGCCATGTTTGTCGTGCCCCATATCTCAATCAAGCTGAAAACTGGGCAACCAGCATATAACTGCAGCTTTTAATAAACTGTAAATTTGAGAACACCTTAAAGGATAAGTTAACCTAATAAAATAATAAAAAAAATGGCCAGTTTTTGTGCTTTCCACTCTGCTATGCAGAGCCATCCAAAGCAGTGTGCTGGAGCTGACAGGGGAGAGCACTGTATTGTTTACATACAGTTCTCTCCCACATTGGTAATACTCGGCGATCATCGGGTGCCGGTGAGTAATCACCGGCTGGGACCCGGTGACTGACAGCTGGCGGCGTGGGTAGGGCGCATGCGCCCTACACCCAAGAATGCAAAATCACATACACACACACACGTGATTTTGCACACCCCTGCCGCCCTGTAGCAGTATTTATGCTATAGGGTGGTGGGAAAGCGGTTAATTTACAGATCGCTGTAAATGGTGTGGCTTGAGCCCCACAGGGCCACGTTCTTTTCAAATTAGCAGGTGTGGGGAGAAGATCCCTGGCCGACTGTCACAATGGATTGGCGAGAGGCTGCAGGAGTGGAAGCATGTTACATGTTCCATCCTACAAATGGGTGGAACATGCAACAGGTTCCCAAAAGGTGAACTTCTCCTTTAACCACTTGCCCTCCAGAGGATTTACCTCCCTTAATGACCAGGCCTTTTTTTGCTATTCGGCGCTGCACAATTTCAACTTATAATTGTGCGGTCATGCAATGTTGTACCCAAACCAAATTTACATTCTTTTTTTTCCCCCACACAAATAGAGCTTTCTTTCAGGGGTATTTGATCACCTGTGCGCTTTTTATTTTTGGCGCTATAAATAAAAAAATTTTGAAAAAACCCCTATTTTTTACTTTCGGCTATAAAAAAAAAAAAAACCACAGTAAACTCAAAGTTATTCATAAATTTAGCCCAAAATGTATTCTGCTACATGTTCGGTAAAGAAAAATCCCAATAAGTGTATATTGATTTGTGTGAAAGTTATAGAGCTTACAAAATATTGCAATTTACACCATTGTTTGCTATACAGCGCTGCACTAGTTTAAACTGACAATTGCGCGGTCATGCAATGCTGTACATAAATGATATTTATGTCCTTTGTCACACAAATAGAGCTTTTTTTTGGTCGTTTTTGAACACCTGTGAGCTTTTTATTTTTCACGCTATAAACAAAAAGACTAAAATTTTGAAAATAATTAAAAAAAAAAAAATATATATATATATATATATATATATCTCATTTCTGTCATGAAAAATATCCAAAAAACCCTCAAATTTCAAAAAATGGAATTTACACAGCTTTTGCTTTCTGACTGCCTATCATCACACTTCTTCAGGTGCTAAAATGCCAGGACAGTACAACGCCCCCCCCCCCCAAATAACCCCTTTTTGGAAAGTAGACACCACAAGGAATTGAAAAATAGGCATGGTGAGTATTTTGCAGATCTCATCTTTTCTCACAAGTTTTTTTAAATATAAAAAAAAGAAAAAAATGTTTGTTTTTTTTCTTCAATTTCCAAAAACTTGCTGCAACAAACGAGATCTGCAAAATACTCCCAATGCTTCCTATCAAATTCCTTGGGGTGCCTACTTTCCAAAACTTGGTCATGGGGGGGGGGTTGCTATCTTGGCATTTCAGGGCCTCTGAATCTGTGATAGGTAGTCAGAAAGTGTTATGAGGGGAAAAGGCCCTTTAAAAGCCTGGAGATGCTTATTGGATTTGGGAGTCCTGTACTTGGATAGACTGTCATAAAGTCTCTCACATGCGGTATCCCCATACTCAGGAGAAGTAGCAGAATGTATTCTGAGTGTAATTCCACATATACCCATGGCATGTGTGAGCAATAAATTATTTAAATGACAATTGTGTAAAAAAAAAAAAAAAACTTTTTTTGTGTCATTTTTCAAAAACTTGTGGTAAAAAATTAATTATTCTATTGACTCAACATGGCTCTCAGCAAATAGCTTGGAGTGTCTACTTTCCAAAAAAAAAAGGGTAATTTTGGGGGGTGGGGGCATTTTATGCCCAGCATTAGAAATGTATGCCACACATCACTCACTCTTCTAACCACCTGAAGACCAAGCTTTTTCTGACACTTTGTTGACTTGAAAAAAATCTGTATTTTTGCTAGTTAATTACTTTGAAACCGCAAACACTATATATATTTTTAAAGCAGACACCCCAGTGAATAAAATGGTGGGTGCTGCAATTTTTTTATGTCACATAGTACTCGTGCAGCGATTTTTCAAATGCAAAGTTTTTTAAAAGAAATACACTTTTTTTAAATTTTAATGCACCATAGGCAATACTTTAAAAGCATTTACAAGCTACCATTTTAGATTTACAGAGTAGGTTTATTGCTAGAATTACTGCCCTTGATCTGATGTTCGTGGAGATACCTCACATGCAAAGTGCAACTGCTGTTTACATACTGGCATGGGGTAAAATCTTTAGTTACCGTATTTTTTGCTCCATAAGACGCACCTGACCATAAGACGCACCCTAGGTTTTAGAGGCAGAAAACAAGAAAAAAAATATTCTGAACCAATAGACTGCAGACACAGTACAGGGGACGGCCAGAGACTGCGGACACAGTACAGGGGACGGCCAGAGACTGCGGACACAGTACAGGGGACGGCCAGAGACTGCGGCCACAGTACAGGGGACGGCCAGAGACTGCGGCCACAGTACAGGGGACGGCCAGAGACTGCGGCCACAGTACAGGGGACGGCCAGAGACTGCGGCCACAGTACAGGGGACGGCCAGAGACTGCGGCCACAGTACAGGGGACGGCCAGAGACTGCGGCCACAGTACAGGAGACGACCAGAGACTGCGGCCACAGTACAGGAGACGACCAGAGACTGCGGCCACAGTACAGGAGACGACCAGAGACTGCGGCCACAGTACAGGGGACGACCAGAGACTGCGGCCACAGTACAGGGGACGACCAGAGACTGCGGCCACAGTACAGGAGACGACCAGAGACTGCGGCCACAGTACAGGAGACGACCAGAGACTGCGGCCACAGTACAGGAGACGACCAGAGACTGCGGCCACAGTACAGGAGACGACCAGAGACTGCGGCCACAGTACAGGAGACGACCAGAGACTGCGGCCACAGTACAGGAGACGACCAGAGACTGCGGCCACAGTACAGGAGACGACCAGAGACTGCGGCCACAGTACAGGAGACGACCAGAGACTGCGGCCACAGTACAGGAGACGACCAGAGACTGCGGCCACAGTACAGGAGACGACCAGAGACTGCGGCCACAGTACAGGAGACGACCAGAGACTGCGGCCACAGTACAGGAGACGACCAGAGACTGCGGCCACAGTACAGGAGACGACCAGAGACTGCGGCCACAGTACAGGAGACGACCAGAGACTGCGGCCACAGTACAGGAGACGACCAGAGACTGCGGCCACAGTACAGGAGACGACCAGAGACTGCGGCCACAGTACAGGAGACGACCAGAGACTGCGGCCACAGTACAGGAGACGACCAGAGACTGCGGCCACAGTACAGGAGACGACCAGAGACTGCGGCCACAGTACAGGAGACGACCAGAGACTGCGGCCACAGTACAGGAGACGACCAGAGACTGCGGCCACAGTACAGGAGACGACCAGAGACTGCGGCCACAGTACAGGAGACGACCAGAGACTGCGGCCACAGTACAGGAGACGACCAGAGACTGCGGCCACAGTACAGGAGACGACCAGAGACTGCGGCCACAGTACAGGAGACGACCAGAGACTGCGGCCACAGTACAGGAGACGACCAGAGACTGCGGCCACAGTACAGGAGACGACCAGAGACTGCGGCCACAGTACAGGAGACGACCAGAGACTGCGGCCACAGTACAGGAGACGACCAGAGACTGCGGCCACAGTACAGGAGACGACCAGAGACTGCGGCCACAGTACAGGAGACGACCAGAGACTGCGGCCACAGTACAGGAGACGACCAGAGACTGCGGCCACAGTACAGGAGACGACCAGAGACTGCGGCCACAGTACAGGAGACGACCAGAGACTGCGGCCACAGTACAGGAGACGACCAGAGACTGCGGCCACAGTACAGGAGACGACCAGAGACTGCGGCCACAGTACAGGAGACGACCAGAGACTGCGGACACAGTACAGGAGACGACCAGAGACTGCGGACACAGTACAGGAGACGACCAGAGACTGCGGACACAGTACAGGAGACGACCAGAGACTGCGGACACAGTACAGGAGACGACCAGAGACTGCGGACACAGTACAGGAGACGACCAGAGACTGCGGACACAGTACAGGAGACGACCAGAGACTGCGGACACAGTACAGGAGACGACCAGAGACTGCGGACACAGTACAGGAGACGACCAGAGACTGCGGACACAGTACAGGAGACGACCAGAGACTGCGGACACAGTACAGGAGACGACCAGAGACTGCGGACACAGTACAGGAGACGACCAGAGACTGCGGACACAGTACAGGAGACGACCAGAGACTGCGGACACAGTACAGGAGACGACCAGAGACTGCGGACACAGTACAGGAGACGACCAGAGACTGCGGACACAGTACAGGAGACGACCAGAGACTGCGGACACAGTACAGGAGACGACCAGAGACTGCGGACACAGTACAGGAGACGACCAGAGACTGCGGACACAGTACAGGAGACGACCAGAGACTGCGGACACAGTACAGGAGACGACCAGAGACTGCGGACACAGTACAGGAGACGACCAGAGACTGCGGACACAGTACAGGAGACGACCAGAGACTGCGGACACAGTACAGGAGACGACCAGAGACTGCGGACACAGTACAGGAGACGACCAGAGACTGCGGACACAGTACAGGAGACGACCAGAGACTGCGGACACAGTACAGGAGACGACCAGAGACTGCGGACACAGTACAGGAGACGACCAGAGACTGCGGACACAGTACAGGAGACGACCAGAGACTGCGGACACAGTACAGGAGACGACCAGAGACTGCGGACACAGTACAGGAGACGACCAGAGACTGCGGACACAGTACAGGAGACGACCAGAGACTGCGGACACAGTACAGGAGACGACCAGAGACTGCGGACACAGTACAGGAGACGACCAGAGACTGCGGACACAGTACAGGAGACGACCAGAGACTGCGGACACAGTACAGGAGACGACCAGAGACTGCGGACACAGTACAGGAGACGACCAGAGACTGCGGACACAGTACAGGAGACGACCAGAGACTGCGGACACAGTACATCATATAAAGTCCCCACAGGGCCCCTCCACCCAGAATATCAAATGATCTGACACCATACATCAAGGAAAAGGACTACAACTCCCAGCATGTCATTTTTAACTTACAGAAGGCAGGGGGTGCACTGAGCTCCGAGGACAGGCCATACCAGCAGACAGGACCGGACTGCAGAGCAGGGAGCGCACTATGGACACATGCCAGGAAAGGGGAGGAGCTGTAAGGACAGGCCACACCTGCGGACCGGACTGCAGAGCACAGAGAGCACTACACAGACATGCCAGGAGCGGGGAGGAGCTCCGAGGACAGGCCACACCTGCAGGGCGGACCGGCAGAGCTGGGTTCGGCGGGGGACTGCCTACTATGAAGAGCTGCGGGGACAGCCCGCTGAGAGACGGGATAAGGTAGGGAGAACGTCAGTGACAGGCTGCAGTGGGAGGGTACAGCCGCTGGCCCTAACACGGCGGCGGTGACAGGTGGAGGACTGTCAGTATCCGAAGAGAGAAGGGATAAGGCAGGGAGAGCATCGGTGACAGATTGCAGTGGGAGGGGACAGGCTGCAGTGGGAGGGGACAGGCTGCAGTGGGAGGGGACAGCCGCTGGTCCTAACACAGCGGCGGTGACAGGTGGAGGACTGTCAGTATTCGCTCCATAAGACGCACAGACATTTTCCCCCATATTTTCTGGGGAAAAAAGTGCGTCTTATGGAGCAAAAAATACGGTAAGTAGATTTTTCTTCCTTATTTTTACACTGTCCCTTTCATTTTTGATCACTTTTAATGCTATCACAGAGAATTCAAATATCCCCTATATCTTCAATGGGCATTGTCATATCTTCTTTTTTGATAAATCTGGGGTCTATCAGACTCTAGATATCTCCTCTGCCCTTACATTATCTTCTCCCTCCCACTGTTTGTAAAAGCAATCCTGCAGCTAATTAGCCACTAGGATTGCTTTTACATGAAAGCCCATTGCCGGCTGAAAAAACAATACCAGGCTAATGCCTGCATCATCCTGGTATAACCACTCAAAATCCAGTGATGTACCAGTATGTTGCTGGTCCTTGTTGAGTGTATATGCTATGTTCTTTTTTTTATGCAGCCTGTGGGCTGAATGAAAAAAAGATATATATGCCGAAGCATAGGAGCCATCCACCCACTGGCCACCCCAGGCCCCCATGCTTTGGCATATATGCTCTTTTTTGCGGATGAAAAATCTCATCCAACAGCGTGGCCCACACCTACTTGTGCATATTCTGAGAGCAAGTTCCTGTTGCTGTCAGAATAAACAGGTCGGTGCTGCAGCTGAATGCATTCCTGCAAAGAAAACAGCAATGGTTAACAATAAAACAGTAAAATTGTAACAGTGGAACAGTAACAAGAAAAACTATTTTGGTTTTTAAAATGTAAATTTTTTTGGGGAATTTGTACTTTTCATACTTTTTTTTTTAAATATTAAGCTGTACCCTATACTAATTCTCCACTAGTGTGTGGTAGCGACGGAAGCAGTCCTTGAGGCAGAGACCAGCTTGGAAAGGAGGGACAAAAAAAATGTGGCTGTCACGCCTAATTCCATGTCTGCTACAGACACGACATCTTTTTTGGGGTTTCCTTTGGGTTGGGGTACCAGGAATGTCATCGGGAAAATGCCTCTCATACAGTCGGCTAACTGCAACTGGGTTGGGGTTTTGGGCCACAGCACCTTCTGGATACAAAAAGGCCATGATGATCTCTTTCTGGAATTTTAGGAAGGATCCACTACGTCCAGTTGTTTTGTAAAGCACAAAAACATTATATAGATCTAATTGAAATAAATAACAGACACTCTTTTGTACCAGTGTCTGGCTTTTCGGGAAACTAAGTACGGCTTCATCATCTGGTCGTTGAAGTCCACCCCTCCCATGTTAAGGTTATAATCGTGGACACAGAGGGGCTTCTCAACAACACCAGCCGCCGTGCTAATTTGCATGGCCGTATCTGCTTGAAAGGAAGACAGGACGAAAACATCCTGTTTGTCCTTCCACTTCACTGCAAACAATTCCTTGGGGATCAAATCGTGACACCTGAGCTTTCTTTTGATGGTATTTACTTGCCGCTGGGTGTTTTACTTTTTGCGCTAAAAAAAAAAAAGAGCAAAAAATTTGAAGAAAAAAAAAAAGTTTCTTTGTTTCTATTATACAATTTTGCAAACAGGTAATTTTTCTCCTTCACTGATGTGCGCTGATGAGGCTGCACTGATAGGCAGCACGAATGGGCAACACTAAAGAGGTGGCACTGATGATGGGTACTCATAGGCGGCACTAACTAGCAGCACTGCTGGACTGCACAGATGGGCGGCCCTGATGATCGGTGCCGATCCCTGCGCTGACAGTGTGTGGAAAGCGCAGCCGAGAGCCAGGAATTGATTTCCCGGTGATCAGCGTGTCATTGGACACGGCTGATCACGTGGTAAAAGGCAGCTGTGATTGGCCTTTTACAACATCACGTGATCAGCTGTTTTTTTAGGACACAGTGATCACGGAGATCCCCGGGGGCGTGCAGGAGAGCGTGTTCTGGGAGGACGTCATGACGCCCTCCCAGAACTGGCCGGCCACAGTGCAGCCGTCATTCGGCTATCTGCGGTCGGCAACTAGTTAACCTACTAGCAATTACAGAAACCTGGCTTCAAGCATCAGATTCTGCTCTCCTGCAGCACTTTCCTATGGAGGCCTTCTCTGGACCAACTCACCCAGACCCAGTGGTGGGAAAGGTGGTGGAATTGGTTTGCTTCTATCCCCACTGAGCACCTTTCAAGTCCTCCATAACACTCCCTCTCTATCCTCTTCTTTCGAGACTCACTGCATTCGGCTGTTTTCTCCCATTTCTCTGAGGACGGCAGTGATCTATCGGCTTCCTGGACCGGTGTTTCGCTTTCTTGATGATTGCTCTGCCTGGCTACCCTACTTTCTCTTCTCTGAACTAACCACTATCATTCTTGGAGATTTTACATCCACTATTAATGTGAACAACACGGCTACATCCCAACTCTTCAACCTAACCTCATCTTTTGCCTTAACACAATGGACACATTCCTCCACTCACTCTTGACTGGGAATGCATTAGACCTTGTTTTCTCCCATCGTTGCACTCCCTAAAACCTCACAAACACCCCCTTTCCTCTCTCGGATCACAATATCACCTTCACAGTGTCCTCATCTTCAAACACCTATCCCTCCAAGCAGCAAACAATTACTCGCAGAAACCTTCACAACTTTAACCCTTCTCTTTTCTACTCTGCAACTGACAGCCTCTATGACAGAATCTCTCCCGTGTCCTGGCCACTGCTGTCTACAACAGTTCGCTTTCATCCACATTAGACTCACTTGCTCCTCTAACCACATGAAGCATCAGGCCCCGACCATTACAACCTTGGCAGACTGACGACATCAGACTTCTTAAGCGACATAGTCCTGTGCTGGAGAAAATGTGGCATAAAACCAAATCACACCAAGCTTTCACCCTATATAAATCTGCTTTCTTAACATACAATTGCTCCCTCCATGCTGCCACACAAGCCTACTTTGTCACTCTCATCAATAGCTTGTCATTCAGTCCTCATCTTCTCTTTTCTACTTTTAACTCACTTTCTCCACCTCCAACCTCACAGACTGCTTACGAGATTGCAAATCATTTCAAAAACAAGGTTGATGCAATACGTAGAGCCATCTCCACTGCACAGACATCTATCCCACTTAGTATACCTTATACTAAACCTCCCTCAACACTTTCCTCTTTTGACATTGCTACTACTGAAGAGGTCACTAAGCTTTTCTCAGAAGCCCTTTTAACTACCTGCCCCCTGGATCCTGTCCCCTCACAACTACTACGGTCACTCTCTTCTTCTATCCTATGCTCCCTAACTCACATCTTCAATCTCTCCCTAACGGTGCCTTCCCCACCCCTCTAAAGCATGCATACATCACTCCCATACTAAAAAAACCCTCCATGGACCCCCACCAACATGAACAACTTAAAGACCCATCTCCCTGCTCCCGTTTACCTCTAAACTGTTAGAACGCTTAGTCTACAATCGCCTGAGCTCCTACCTCACTGAAAACCACCTTCTTGACCCTTTACAGTCTGGCTTTCGCTCACTCCACTGAAACTGCCCTACTAAACCTCACTAATCTACTAATTGCTAAAACCAATGGCCACTACTCCATACTCTTACTATTTGACCTTTCTGCAGCTTTTGATACAGTTGACCAACCCCTCCTCCTCCTCAAAAAACTCCACTCTCTTGGCCTCCAAGACTCTGCTCTCTCCTGGTTCTCCCCCTACCTATTGCAGCGCTACTTCAGCGTTACCTATAACTTTGGCCCCTCCTCTCCACGTCCATATAACCGTGAAGTTTCCTTATAATTTGTTAAGAAATCCACGTGCTCGCTCAAAACTATTCATGTATGCTTTATCCTCCACCATTCAAATCTGTGCTCACCTTCACTTTGCGACCTGCCCTCTTACAGGTCAACTCGCTTGTATCTTTTTATTAGGGTCCTGAAGCAATGTTTCTCCCATGTATGGTCTCTTTCCCAACTAGTGGCTCATACTCTGTCACTCAAATGGATCCTTCAATTTTCTGTACATCTGGCCCTTTAAATGCGAGATCTTTGGTCTGCGCTAAAAGCTTCCAAAAAAAAAAAAAAAGTACTACTGAGTGTAGGCAGAGCCGGGCAACAGGAAGCTTGGGAGTGGAGGTGAGGTGAGCAAAAGCTTCGCTGTCAGCAGTATTTGCACATTGTAGTTTACGTTTTGTAAGTAGACTTTTAATTCAATAAAAAAGATTGCCTTTTATACTACACCATGGGGGCACCTTTTTCTTGTGTAAGCTTTTAGTGCAGACCAAAAGATTGCACATTTAAAAGGCCAGACATACAGAAAATTGAAGGATCCATTTGAGTGACAGAGTATGAGCCACTGGTTGGGAAAGAGACCATAAATGGGAGAACATTGCTTCAGGACCATAATAAAAAGATACAAGCGAGTTGACCTGTAAGAGGGCATGTCGCAAAGTAGAGGTGAGCACGGATTTGAATGGTGGAGGATAAACGCACACATGAATTGTTTTGAGAGCGCACGTGGATTTATTAAGAAATTATAAAGAAACTGCACAGTTATATGGATGTTCTTATCTCAAGTGTTATATGCACTTTATCTTGAGCACTTTCATTTTCATATTTGTGATTTTCAAGTTTGATTTGTACATAAGGAATCCATGCACTTTACCTTGAGCACCTTTTTACGTAAATTGTTATACATGATATATTTGGTATATATAGGGAATTGTTGACCTATAGACTTATGATTACACCTTGAATCACTAGCATTTTATTATTAATCTTTATTTAGTTTTGTATGGAATATTGGTATCTTTTTAGGGAGGCTCAGCAATGCACTTACTGTAGTAGATTTTAGTTAGGGGTATCAGAGTAAAGGAGGCTAAATACAAATGCACTCCACAGTTTTCAGATATTTATTTGTAAGACAATTTGAAAACCAGTTATTATTTTCCTTCCACTTCACAATTTTTGTGCCACTTTGTTTTGGTATGAACTTCAAAGTAACCCTACATACTTAACCACTTGCCCTCCAGAGGATTTACCCCCTTTTCTGACCAGGCCATTTTTTGCAATATGGCGCTGTGTTACTTCAACTGACTATTGTGCGGTCACGCAACTCTGCACCCAAATGAAAACGTACGTCCTTTTTTCCCCCCCACAAATAGAGCTTTCTTTTGGTGGCATTTGATTGCCTGTGCACTATTAAAAAAAAAAAATAAAAAAATATATATATATATATATATATATATATATATATATATATATATATATATATATATTTTTTTTTATTTTTGACTTTTTGCTAAACCTGAGCCTTACAGAAAAAAAAAAAAAAAAAACAAAAAAAAACAAAAAAAAACACAAATTTAGGGCAGCTACATGTCTTAGCCAAAAAAAAAAAAAAAAAAAAATCTGCATACGTATAAATTAATTGGTTTGCATTAAAGTTATTGCGTTTACAAATGGTGGTATAAATACACAAATTTTTTTTTACTAGTAATGGCAGCAATCGGCGACATATAGCGGGATTGCGGCAGGCATTCTGACATTCTGAGGGAATTGACTTGGTGTCACTGACATCCCCAGTGACACCAATACTGTGATCAGTGCTAATAAAAAGCACTGGCACTGTACTAATGGCACTGAGCAGGAAGGGGTTAACATCTGGGGTGATCAAAGTGTTAACTTTGCACTGTTTCACTATGGGGGGGTGTAGGTGTGCCCCATTCCCGGAACTGCAAAATCACTATATATACACACACGTGATTTTGCGCATCTGTGCTGCCCTGTAGCAGTATTTCTGCTTTAGGGTGGTGTGGAACTGGTTAAGACACTCACCACTGTTTAGCTAAACAACAAAGTTCCACAAAAGTAAAGACCTGCCCTCTTGGGCTTTTGACTGACGCATGGAGTTCATACTGTTTTTTTTTTCCCCTATTAAATCAATGGAAAGGCTAACACCAAGATACTACCTACACTAACAATTCAGATACATTGCAAGTTACTACAAGACAAAATTAAACAGTCTTACCTCATTTGTGATTCTCTCTCGGAAGCAGTCAACCTAGGAAAAAATAACAAACATTACCATAAATCTAAGAATAATAAAATAGGCAGCAATCTACAACCCACTTTCTCCAATTTATAGGTACTTCAAGCGGTAAACTCAAAAGCAAACATTTATTATGCTGCAGCTTGCCAATTCTTAGATGTAATGGCTGTATTAGTAGTTGTGCACCGAAATCAAAAAAAAAAAAAAACCCGCTGATAACCCCTTGCCCAACGATTCAACGGCCAATATACAGTTAGGTCCATATATACAGTTGTGTTCAAAATAATAGTTTGTTGAAAAAAGAATAAAGCTCAAAATTCTTCTAACAGCTTTTATTTCCATACACACAAATGCATTGGGAACACTACACATTCTATTCCAAATCAAAACATGAAGAAAAATATATTGGTGTTGTTCCTCTAAAAAAAAAAAAAAAAAGTGAATATTAGACTGTTCAAAAAACAGCAAATAGTGTTTGTATTCTTCTTTACAAACTCAAACAGTCACTATATAAACTGAAAAATGTTTGAATATTTTGCTTTCCTTTGAATCACTTAATATTTAGTTGTATAAGCACTGTTTCTGAGAACTGCTGTACATCTGTGTTGCATGGAGTCAACCAACTTATGGCACCTGTGATCAGGTATTCCAGCCCAGGATGATTGGACTACATTCCACAGTTCTTCTCTATTTCTTGGTTTTGCTTCAGAAACTGCATTTTTGATGTCACCCCACAAATTTTCTATTGGATTAAGATCCGGGGATTGGGCTGGCCACTCCATAATGTCAATCTTCTGGTCTGGAACCAAGATGTTGCATGTTTACTGCTGTGTTTGGGGTCGTTGTCTTGTTGGAACACCCATTTCAAGGGCATTTCCTCTTCAGCACAAGGCAGCATGACCTCTTCAAGTATTCTGATGTATTCAAACTGATTCATGATCCCTGGTATGCGATAAATAGGCCCAACACCGTAGGTATGAGAAACATCCCCATATCATGATGCTTGCGCAACCATGCTTCACTGTCTTCAGTGTACTGTGGCTTGAATTCAGTGTTTGGGGGTCATCTGACAAACTGTCTCCGGCCACTAGACCCAAAAAGAACAATCTTACTTTCATCAGTCCACAAAATGTTGTGCCATTTCTCTTTAGGCCAGTCAATGTGCTCTTTGGCAAATTGTAACCTTTTCAGCACGTCTTTTTTTTTCCAACAGTGGGACTTTGCGGGGGCTTCTTGCAGATAGCTTGGCTTCACATAGGCATCTTCTAATTGTACCAGTACTCACAGGTAACTTTAGACCTTCTTTGATCTTCCTGCAGCTGATTGTTGGCTGAGTCCTTGCCATTTTGGCTATTCTTCTATCCATTCGAATGGTAGTTTTTCACTATCTTTCAGGTTTTGGTTGCCATTTTAAAGCATTTGCAATCATTTTAGCTGAGCAGCCTATCATTTTCTGCACTTCTTTATATGTTTTCCCCTCTTCAATCAACGTTTTAATCAAGGTACGCTGTTCTTCTGAACAATGTCTGGAACGACCCATTTTCCTCAGAATTTCAGAGAGAGAAATGCACTGTAACCAGCATGTACAACATTTGCTGCCTTCCTTAAATAAGGGCAATAATTACCACCTGTTTTTCAAAGAATGAATGACCTCACTAATAGAACTCCACACTGCTATTATTTTGAACAGTGGGATTCAATTAGTGATTCAATTACACAGAATCAGCAGCATGCATGTCATGACTGTTGGGTCTGTTGGATTTCTATTACTCTACTACACCTGCTAGTAAATTATTTGCCATGTAGAAATATCATTTCTACCAAAAACAGTGAATGATCAGGTTAGTGATGTCTGATGTTGGATACAGGCACAATTTTAGATTTTTTCCAGGTATTTATCAAAACATATTCCAGCTATAGGTTATATAATGGATGTGGACTGAAAGTGCACACTCAAGTTTATTTTAAGGGCATGTATAGTATCTCACAGAAGTGAGTACACCCCTCACATTTTTGTAAATATTTTATTATATCTTTTCATATGACAAACACTGCAGAAATGACACTTTGCTACAATGAAAAATAGTGAGTGTACAGCTTACATAACAGGGTAAATTTGCTGTCCCCTCAAAATAACTCAACACACAGCCATTCGTGTCTTAACCACTGGCAACAAAAGTGAGTACACCCCTAAGTGAATGTCCATATTGGGCCCAATTAGCCATTCTCCCTCCCCGATGCCATGTGACTTGTTAGTGTTACAAGGTCTCAGCTGTGAATGGGAAGAAGGGGTGTTAAATTTGGTGTTATCACTCTCACGCTCTCATACTGGTCACTCGAAGTTCAACATGGCACCTCATGGCAAAGAACTCTCTGAGGATTTGAAAAAAAGAATTGTTGCTCTACATAAAGATGGCCTAGGCGAGAAGAAGATTTCCAAGACCCTGAAACTGAGCTGCAGCACGGTGGCCAAGACCATACAGCGGTTTAACAGGACAGGTTCCATCATGGTTGACCAAAGAAGTTGAGTGCATGTGCTCAGCGTCATATCCAAAAGGTTGTCTTTGGGAAATAGACATACGAATGCTGCCAGCATTGCTGCAGAGCTTGAAGGGGGGGGGGGTGTCAGCCCGTCAGTGCTCAGACCATATGCCGCACACTGCATCAAATTGGTCGGCATAACTGTAGTCCCAGAAGGAAGCCTCTTTTAAAGAGGATACACAAAGCCCGCAAACAGTTTGAAGACAAGCAGACTAAGGACATGGATTACTGGAACCATGTCCTGTGGTCTGATGACCAAGATAAACTTATTTGGTTCAGATGGTGTCAAGCGTGTGTGGCGCAACCAGGTGAGGAGTACAAAGACAAGTGTCTTGCCTACAGTCAAGCATGGTGGTGGGAGTGTCATGGTCTGGGGCTGCATGAGTGCTGCTGCCACTAGGGAGCTACAGTTCATTGAGGGAACCATGAATGCCAACATGTCCTGTGACATACTGAAGCAGAGCATGATCCCCTTCCTTTGGAGACTGGGCCGCAGGGCAGTATTCCAACATGATAACCCCAAACACTCCTCCAAGATGACCACTGCCTTGCTAAAGAAGCTGATGGTAAAGGTGATGGACTGGCCAATCATGTCTCCAGACCTAAACCCTATTGTGCATCTGTGGGGCATCCTCAAACGGAAGGTGGAGGAGTGCAAGGTCTCTAACATCCACCAGCTCCGTGATATCGTCATGGAGGAGTGGAAGAGGACTCCAGTGGCAACCTCTGAAGCTCTGGTGAACTCCATGCTCAAGGGGTTAAGGCAATGCTGGAAAATAATGGCAGACACACAAAATATTACACTTTGGGCCCAGTTTGGACATTTTCACCTAGGGGTGTACTCACATTTGTTGCCAGTTTAGACATTAATGGC